>NC_089819.1:43721631-43774131 GCF_029633855.1 Hoplias malabaricus
GTCTGCACTTAGTGTTAATTACATAGCTGCCAGGAATGAAAGAAGGCAGCTTGTGAGTGAATGTGTGTGTGCCTATATCTTACTGTGTAGGAAATTAATGGCTGGATTGCAGTATCATGTTGAGGAAGTAGAAGAAATGTTTTTGTACCAGTGTGTGTACGTGCCTCTGAGTGTGTATGTGAATGTGTGTGTGTGTGTGCGTGTGTGTGTGTGTGTGTGTGTGTGTGTGAGTGTGTTCGTGCACGCGCATGTTCTGAGATAGCTGTCAGACCAGTATGGTACAGTGTGAGGGCAGAAGAATGTCTCTTTTGTTTACTCCGTCAGACGAACATGTGGCAGCATGCCAGCTAAATACTACACCACTGATACCAGCCTTTACACACACATTCATACCACTATGATCATCATCGCAAAGGTGTTAGTGTAGGTGGAGCTCAGGAAGGTGCAGGATCATTTAAAGATACACTCCTTTTTAAAGACAAGGCTCAACGCAAACGCTCTTATTGTGAAGAGTAACTGACTATCTAGCTATTGGAGACATGCACTCTTAAAAATGAAGGACTGTTGGTCCTATCATCATGCGCGTTGCTTGCTTAGCCACAGATGATGCTTAGCCCCTCCTGCTTCAATTTCACTCAGTCTGTTCCTAGTCAGTATGGGTATCTTTAAGTTAACATAACAGCATTGGTTGGCAGCAGTTCAAAAAGAAGCAGTGGTTGTTTCAGAGGAAGCAGGTGATAGTACTTGCTTTCCCAGCTTGATACTACCATGTGGTTCTGAGAGACCTAGCTATCAAATGTGTTGTAAACATCACACATCTGGTAAATTTAGAATCCAGGGACTAACTAACTTACTTACTAAGTTACATACATACTTACTTATTTAACTTGATATATATTATTTATTTATGACATTAATTGCGAAAACAAATATCATTGTCAACATAGTACATTTCTATGATACATCTTGTATGATTGCAAACACCATGCAAAATGACATTAATACAGTTATTATATTACATACATTAATACATTACATACATTAATACAATAACACAGTATGTTATTAATTGCAAATTGAAAATGTAAAAAAAAATGTATTTGAAACGTTTTAAATATTATAATTTATTTTTACACACAAAAATATAAAGGAAAAATATGTTCATATAGTACAAAGAGAATATATCACATGCATAAATATGTGATTATTAACTCAATATAAAATGTAATTTTATTGAGATCATCTCCTAGTCTTTTCCACTGCATGCTCTACTCCCCTTTGTCTCAGATGCTCCGTCACTCTTTTTGCCTTTTTGCTATTGTGTTCCATTTTGTTACTTTTCAGGTTATGCTCAGGATCTGCGTGGGTTCGAGACACTGCTTTGTGCTAAGTGGACTTGGTGACAGGGGTGTGTTTATTTGGGATAAAGTGAAGTGTGTGTAAGTGTATGTGTGTATGTGTGTGCGTTGTTGTTGTGTAACCCTGTTCCTCTTTCAGATCTCCTATTTTCTGCTGTCTGGGACGTTTGGACAGACTGTATTTATAAACACAATGGCAAGGAGATTGAGGATCCTGTTACGTTTTCCTGAGATCTTGCGGTATATGGGAGCCTCTAAAGGGCAGATTGACCACAGCTAAACAACTGTCACACGCTAGGAAATTTAGTCAGCGGTTATTGGAAAAACATAGTAAAATTCATTTAAAAGTGGTTTCCAACGAAACATACAGTTTTCTTGAACATACAAGGTCACAGCTGAGGTCACAGAACCAATGAAGAAATGTGTCATGAATACGTTTAGGATACAACTAAGCTTAGTTAACATGTAGATAGCAGGTAGCTAATCTGGCAAAAATCAAAGCAATTGGGGAATATAATTATTTGTTCAATAGTGCAAGTAGAAATTGAAAATGAATAAATGAGTAAACGGGTGAGGAAACTCTGTTACATTTTGTTTTTACAAATACAAAGTAGCATAATTGGCATCTTGTTTATTTTCAAAGTCAGATTTAATATATAAGGTTTTGTGTGACTAGATTAGCTGTTCATCAAAATAATAAACTATTACGTCTATGAAATGTATGTGCAGAAACATGGTACCAATATCCACAGCAAAGACCTCTTGGCGGCCTTTTTTAGTAGATAGTCATAAAACATAAATCTTGCCTGTTCAGCCAGAAAATAGCCATCCCAACACTCTTTACAACACTCTCAGCCCTTGCTAACATTAAAAAAAACCATGCCAGTGCAATCCTGGTTTAATCTCTGTCACACTCTCTTATGGTTTGCAAGCTCTATTCAGTAATTATATGGATTTCTTTGGTTTGCTTTGGACAATGGGTGAATGAGTAGAAGAAGACTGTGTTTGCAGTTTCTGATTTTCCATTCACTACATCTCTCATAATCAGACCTGTGACATGGCCAGAAAAAAATAACCTTTTGTGGATGCAATTGTTTAGCACATCTCCACAGAAAAATGAAATTAATTGGGATGCTCTTAAGCAGGTGCACGTGATTCTTACATCTCCATGTTCAATGTAAAGTATCTGCCAGAGAGGTATAAATGACCTTTTTGGTATTTGAAGCTCCACTCTACTCCATTTGAAGCTCCACCTGAAATGTGTATAAGAACTAATTGGATAATTTGCGTCATTTCACAGTTGGAGGATGATTTATACATCCATAGTCTTCAGAAATGTCTGTGAGGAGTTTGGTGTGTTCTTCCCGTGAGGGTTTCCTCCAGGTGCTCCAGTTTTCTCCCACAGTTCAAAAACACACGTTGGTAAATGGATTGGCTACTCAAAAGTGTCCATAGGTGTGAGTGGGTTAGTGAATGTGTGAGTATGTGTTGCCCTGCGAATGACTGGTCTTGTGCCCAGTGATTCTGAGTGGGCTCCAGACCCACCACAACCCTGAACTGCATAAGAAGTTACAGACAATGAATGCAGCATTAATCTTGGTTTCAACTGAGACATTTTGCTTGACAGGATCAAGAAATGCTGAAACTATTTAAAAATATTCCAAATAGAAGACATTACTTAATTTTCTCTTGGCCACACAGAGAGATTTCATTAAAAAAAACTTCTTGTATATCCTCTGAAATATTGGGTTTTCTCTTCCTTTAGCATGGTAAATATGATGTGGTAAATGTTTGCACATTGGGACTTATGGGACACAGCTTAATGGAATAATAATTTAAATGTATGGTGAGTAATAAATAAATTAATAATCAAGCAAATAAGTAAATATATAAAAGTTAAGGTGGCACAACATGCAGTGTCCCTGTCACACAGCTTCAAGAACCTGGGGTTGTGGGTTCAAGCCCTGTTCCGGTTAACTGCCTGTGAGGATTTGCTCTCCCTTTGTCCATGCAGGTTTCCTCCTATGGTCCAAAAACACATGTTGGTAGGGGATTTGCTATTCAAAATTGTCCATAGGCGTGAGTGTATGCATGTGTGAAGTAGCGTCCCATCCAGGTTATGTTCCTGCTTTTTGCACCCAGTAATTCTGGGTAGTGATACTGGGTAATCAACAGCAGAATTCTAAACAGGATTAAGAATTTACAGGGAATGAATGAATGAATGAATGATTTTAAATATACAAAGGAATGTAATTGCTCTTAAATGACACATATAGCAATCAAATCATGCATAAAATGTGAAATAAAGCCTTTTAAAATTATATTTCACAACTAAAAAAACTTCAAAACTTTGTCCCTTTTGAGGGGCACACTAAAGTTATTTGCATTTTAAAAATATTTAGAAATTATTTTTGTACCCTTATTTGCATTTTATATTTGATTAATTTAAACATCAATTAATATTTCCATTATTCTGTGCATGTATTCTTTGAAACTGTTTGCTGGTTAAATGGCCTAATTATCCTTACTGCACTAAGACACTCGTAGCTGAATGCCATCAAAACCTCATGTTACCAAATGTGATGTAAATTTTTGGCAAATAAGTTTTAGCTTGTATAAACTAGAGTTTATGTCACTTGTCATGAAACGCTTATGAAGAATTATGAACAGTGGCCTACACTAAATTGTTACCAGCATTTCCTTTACTGATGTACAGCACTGGAGATTCACATAAGAGGTTTAAAAGTATCCTGCTGTGCTTGACTTGCTTTTCATTCGTTTACCATACCTACCGAGTGAAGGTTTCAGTAGCAGTCAACACAGTCAAGCCAGAACCCAGCAAGGAAAACAGGCTCGAATATGGTGTCAATGAGTCATTATCACTTTTATGCAAATTAACAAAGTTCTTTAACCCCTTTATTTCACTGGGGTGGCACCCTCCACCCTGAGATGTCAGTTGACATTTTTTTTTAATTAATCAAGGCTTTTGTCTAAATAGTATATGCTAATAAGCTCTTTCTCTCAACTTCACTGACTATACAGATGCCCGGTGTGTAGTTCTACAATTACAGACTGTTGTCCTTTCATTGTTTGCCTGCTATCTTCCAGTTCTTCAATGACCAGGACCCACACAAGACATCCACAGAGCAGGTATGATTTGTGTGGTGGGTTATATTCAGTTCTGCAGTGACACTGATTTGGTGCTAGCATGTAAGTGTGTGTTTTGCTAGTCTGAGTGGATCAGACACAGCTGTGCTTCTGGAGCTTGTACACTTCTCAGGGTCATTGCTGGACAGAGAACAGTCCATCAAACAAAATATCCACTATTCAAACAGTACCTGCTCTGTTTTGGTCCTGTGTGTTTTGACCATTAGAGAACAGGGTGCAGAGCAACAGATGGTGTTCAAGAAGAGTCTGTAATCATAGAACTAGAAAGTGCACATCAGTGGAGAGTGCAGATACACAGTAGAAGGTGGTAGTAATGTTATGGCTGATAAGTGATCAGTGAAACAGAACAACAAAAAAAGCTCTACCCTTTTTCTGTTCTTAAAAGTAAAAAGAACTTGCTGTCTAGCATAGATTGGTGAAGTAATGAATTACTATCTGCGGTTATTAGATTCACACCAACATGGGAAATACCCTCCAAGGGTCTTGACAACTGATCTGACAACAGTTTCTTTTACTTTGTGAAAATACATAATGGCTGTTTTAAGGGCACAGGGGCTGACATTAGATCAGAATTTCTGGCATCATATTTACAGGGTTGCATGTATCCTGACACTTTTAAATTTGCTAGACTTCCTGTTAAATGGTTGGTAGGCACAGGAAGTGAAGTTAAACAGACAAATATGCACACATAGGCGCAAAAAAGAAAAAAGAACACATTCTTTTTTAATCTTCAGAAATAAGTTATAGGAATAATATTTTTGTACATTGAAATACTACTGAATATATTCATGCAAGAACATATCAAATAAAGTTAATAAAACAAATGTAAATTAATTGCTAGTAATATCTGAAAGCAGTGCTTAATAAATTCTGTATTTCCTTGTGTACTCTTGTTTACTGGAATTGCTTTCCAGTTGATAAAACAAAATTTGATGTTTCTTTATGAATGTTGGACACAGATTTCACTGCTTTTTATCTACGCTTTTTCATCACGTTTAAAAGACACAGTGGTTCCAGTTCAGAAAGTAGAGTTTTTGCCATTCTGATCTGGACTGTAGGAAGGCCAGTCTAGCATTCACTCTCTGATCACACAGTCATGTCCTTGCAGGCATTGAATTCAAAATGAGAATTCAATTTTTACATTTTTGTTTTAATATCAGACAAGGACTTAACTTGCATTTCACACACAGTCCCGACTTTTTCGGAATGAGATTTGTACATGTTTTGTTATAATATATATATTTCTTGTAAGTCATGGCACTGCATCACCTGTAACTTATGTGCTATATCTTTTCAGGTTACATGTTAATACCTGCTCTATCTAGAAAAGGTTTACTTCTTGTAAGCCAGGTGTGTATGGAGGTGATCCCTCAGTGGATGTTTCTATTGTGTGAACTCACCCCGGCCACTATTCCTCCTGCTCCCGGATCTTTCACATGACCTCTTAATGCTGCGACGTTGGACTGCCTACAATGCAAACATCGTTAATGAGTGAACAAGCCTCATACAGGCCTCATTTAACAAGCCTGGTCATTGTTGTCCTCTCTATATACTCCCTCTGCTTGGGAGCAGTCTTAATAAGTCTCATGATTTATAGTGCACTTTGCTCAGCGAACAGCATAGGCTGAAATTTACAGCTTGGCCAAAAGAGAGAGAAGAACTTTGGACTGAACAGAATTTAACTTGTTGGATCCTGCATTCTTCCTTCCATAACTTTAAACAGGAAATGTTAGCTTTATGGCTGAAAACCATCAGAGATAATTTTACCATGGAGAGATTCTTGTTCATGTATCTCCAAATGCTTCAGGTTTATTAATAAAAGAGTACATTATTAAGGTTTGCTTGGTACTGTTAAAAGGAGCCAAATAGAGCTAAAAAGGGTTTGCAGTAGAGCATATAGTTTTAGTTTCCCAAAACACAGTACAATGAGTGGTTCTTTTAAGAACCTGGCTATTTGTGTGTCAGATATATGAGTGCAAAACCATGTATTTATGTCAAGATACTTGTACAGGCCTTTAAATTTAAGATGGTAAAAAATGGATACCATATTTAATCAGTTGTTTTTTAACAAAAATATCCTCCACACAATGTAAAGGATTTCCAGGAACTATCATTTCAAACCATACCATTAAAATCTTCTGTTTTTTAGAGAGCTTACCATGTCTAAAACTCTTTTTGTGGCATTGTTTTTTGCAGTCTTGCCTCAAAGTTGTCTATGCAGGGCACATTCAAGGATACCCAGATAATCCCTTGTGTGACTTAAGGGTCATGTACACCTATGTGTGTGTACTATAGGTCAACCCTGCTGAACAGAGCCTGAATCAACCCATGCATGTTCATCTCCCATGGTTCCCTGCTTCTCAGGCCACAATGTTCTTACAGCTTGACTCATTATATAAGTAGATAAAAAGGCTCCATTCAACACCAAAGCAGATTGATTTTCCCTGCAATTATATATTCCCTTTATATAACAATATTCCACAGCCCGAGCAATCGTTGAGGACAAGTAAGTCCAAAGTCCAAACATTAACTCCTCATAAGTAGCATTTATCAAAACAGACTTTAAACCAAGGGGCTGCTTAACAAGCCTGTGTGTGTGAGGACTGTTCTTTTACAGTCAGGTTACTGATCAACTCTTTAAGATGCCAGCAGACCAAGCTTAGGCTGCTGCTCACACACAGATTAATGAAGCTTTCTGCCCAGGCCAAAACAGGTTTAGCTAAAGGGCCTCTCTGTTTCCTACTTGTGAGTTTTCCACTCTGAGGTAAAGGGCTTCAAAGTGATTCTAATGTTGAAATGCCCAGAAAATACTTCATTTCCAACCAATTTCAAGTTTCACTGAACAAAGCCATTTCATACACTCTTAAAAACCAATTCCATTGCTTTTTGAACTGTGCAAGTTAAACTGCTCAAACAAAAACAGATATTTAAAATGTGAAATGCAGAATTGTTCTCATAGAATAAACTGAGTTCTTGGTATATGAAGTAAAACAAATATGAAATGTATTCTTTGAATTATTCTATGTAATCACTAGAGATGCTTGAATACTGATATTGGTATAAGGTATTTGCCTGATACCATATCCATTTACTCGTACTCGTAATGATGGCCTTCAGAGTATTCACTGGTTCTGCTCCCATCTACCTCAATAAACCATATGTTAGCGCCTGCCCTCTCCGTTCCTCAAAGGAGCACCAACTAACACGGCAATCCCCCCCGTACAGGTTAGTCGAGGTTATTCTCATCTCTGGTACCACGCTGGTGGAACGAGCTTCCAAGCACTATCAGAGCAACAGAAACCCTCTCCGCATTCAAGAAATCCTTGAAAACCCAACTCTTCTGAGAGTATCTTTTGCACTGAAAGTCTTTCTTTAATGCACTTATTACTTCCTGGCATATTGCACTTAATGTAAGGTAATTTGTATAAATTGTGCTGTAGTTTGAATGTTAGATCCTCTTTTGTAAGTCGCTTTGGATAAAAGCGTCTGCCAAATGCATAAATGTAAATGTAAATGTAAATGTAATCGTAAACGAAGCTCCGATACCAACATCCGATACCTTGTGCTTACTGCACGTTACTGCACTAATGAGCAGACATCTTAAAATGTTGGCGATCTGAAATTATTTCACAATCAGTGATGGCAACCCAAGCAAAGCGGACTGCGGGAGAACCTGAGAGCAGTGAGTATGCCACACTTATTTGACTGTCCTCGAACAAGGTGGATTTTTCTTCACTCAAAGATCCTGTTTGTGAGAGCACTGTTCGCTGCCTGACGTGGTTTATCCTCAATCAAAAGTATTTTCTCCGTTTGCAAATTTTAAATTGGATCCAACACCATAGATCAGGCTGCTGGTCTAAAATAAATACTGGATTTAATTGAATAATGGAAACTGTCTTCCCAAAGAATGCATATGAAGAGCTTGTTGCATCTCATGTTACTAATTTATAGATAGATAGATACTTAATCATACCAGAGGGAAATTCTAATTATTGGTGGTGTAAAGTGGGAAAATACTAAATAAAATATGATTGTTCCAGAAATGAACAATAACATTTTTAATTCAACAAAAAATAAATAAATTACAATTACACTAGTACATAATACTCCTGATTAATTCTAAGTAAGTATCAGTATCTGTAACAGCAAGTACAAAAATAGACATACTTGTCTATACTTTAGAAGATTAACTTCTAAATATTTGTTTGATCTCTCAATTAGATCTTCAGTTCCCTTCAATTCCACAGATTCCAACATGAGTTAACTTTCCTCTTGTGTTAGCTTTCTGTTACCATCTCTTATGTTAATGGGTTGGTTTTGACCCATGTCTTAAATCAATAAGATCCCCTAAAAACCATTAATTATCAACCAATTTGTTTCCTACCTCTTGTTTACCTTATTAGGCTTCCTCATCCATGAAAGGATAGGTTTTAATTTTTCATTGTTGCATATTGTAAACTGGAGATGTACACTCTACAAAAACACAAACTCTAAACTGACTTGGCCTTAAATGTCTGGACATGTCTGTCTTTTCTTGTTTTGTGAAACAGGCAATGATAGAAGCCCCTAACCGAAGCCCAAATGGGTGTAGGAAGAGCTAGCTGTAGGCCGTTGGTGTATAGTGTGTTTATGGTTCCAGATTTAGCACTTGTGTTTGTTTTCTGATTTAAAATTATATCTGGGTCGAAATTGACCCTAACAACAGAAAAGCCATAATTTTAAAAACATTTTAAGAGCAAGAGATCAAAGTGTCACTTCCTAGAACCATTATAAAATTACTTGCAGGATTAGCTGATTATATGAATACAGAGTACATACTGAAAGGTGTGTGTGTGTGTGTGTGTGTGTGTGTGCCTACTATCATAAAGACATCTTGTGATTAATTAAAATATGATGAGTTATGAATCTTTAAGGAAAATAACTTTTTCCTTAAAAGTAAGTTTTTTAAGCTTTAAAAAGACAACAGACACAGCTTTATTTTCCCTTCACTGGGAGGCAAGAATATCAGTGTCTTTACTAAACTATTTGTATTTTAGTGTGACAACAAGCCACAAGCCTATGATTTTATTCTGTACTGCCACAACGAGACTGGCATCTACTATCTCTTTGTAAAAATACCCAGTGTAAGTTGTGCAAAGTGAATAACAGGATATTTTTGAATGTATATTTTTGTTAAACAAATAAAGGAATAAGCACTCTCATTTTAGACTGCGCTCTGATTAGGGTGGCAAAGCAACATGGTGAAACATTTGAAATGGAATGGAAAACTGTAGAAAAATAGAGGCATGTCAACTTTTATACACATCTTAATTTATTTAGTTGTAAGTATTTCCGTAACCATACATAATAATTTGTCTTTTTTTATGAAATTTACTGCAACCTAACAGGCTGTGAAGCATCAGCAGACAATAATAATATGTCGCACTGTGACCGAGGTATTGATCATGGGTGACTTGTAGTTTATGAGCAAAAAGACGCTTCACATATCTTTTTCAGAATTTGTTACACTGTATTTCTGTTTGTTTAGTATTATTTTATGCAACAACAATATTCTTAAAGAGCAAGACCAGCATTATTTTAGTTTATCCTTAAGAGCTAATATAGATTATTAACAGTAAGCCAGGGTTAGCAAGTTATATAACACTGCATTAACAGCACCAGAACTTTAATAACATTGTCTAAATAGACTTTTTTTTATCATGACTTACCAGACAAAGTATAGACAAAGTATAGAACGTCTCGTCCATTACTGAATTTAAGTAATTATAAAATGTATAATTTTAACTTATTTTAGCAGTAATATAAAACTATATGGCAATATATACATATTTCTTATCAGCACAATTTTTCCCAGAAACATTGGGACTAACACTGGGTTAAAAAGAAAAAATAATAATTTAATAAATCAAAAACACATCACAGTTATTGGCACCCCATATTTAGTACATTGTGTGCTTTTCCTTTGGCAACTTTGCAGCAGGAATCTTCCCTTATAAAGCTGAGAAAGATGCTTTCTGGGAACATATGAAAAGCTATGAACTTCTCCATACCAAATCTCCTTTGTCCTAGTTTGTGAACTCTGTTTGGTTTTTCTGTAGGGTTTAGGTCAAGTGACTGGCATATCCTCTTTAAATGTTTGACTCTTAAAACATCACAGATCCTAAACCACACTTCATCATGGGCATTCAATTCTATTCTGCTTGGCCTTGGCTTCTTTACACCAAACCTTCCTCCGGTGTTTGTCTCCAGAAAGCTCTATTTGTTGTCTGGAACTCAGTTCCAGTGATGTTTCAGCCAAATCCATGCGCTTACTTTTGTGGTTTGATGACAGCACAGGCTTTCTTCTGGCAAGCTAGATAGTTTATTGGCTTGAATTTGGTGTTTAATTGTAGTTTTGTAGACCTCAACCAACTCCTACAACTATCCAGCTGTGATCCTTGGAAACAGTTTTGCTACTAAGAACAGACTTCTCACTGCACACAAGGACAGAATGCACTTGTGTCTTCCTGTCGACAGGTTCAGCACTCCACTTGTTTGTCATTCTTACTCTGATCATATTTAACACTGGATATATATCAAGGGACTTCAAAAATGTAGTTGTGTTTTTAGGGACATTTTATTTTGGTATTAATATTGGGAAGTATTTTTTGTACATTTTAGCACTTCCTCAATCCACAACATTAGGTTTCAGGCATCTAAAAAAAGCTTTGCATTTTAGGAAAAATGTAAATAAGTCTCAGATTTGAACAATTGGATATCATGCAAAAACACCCATACATAACAGGCATCATGCTATTAATAAATGACACATGCAGTTCCAGTTTTACATAACCGCTTTCAATTAGATGCCCAAATTATTGACATTATGCTACAACTAAAATCTCCAACTGAACTTGTATATTTTTATGTTTTGTTATTATTAATTCAAGAAGATTATGCTTTAACTCAGGATTCACAAGATGTCACTATGTATTTTGATTGAGGATAAACCACGTCAGGCAATGAACAGTGCTCTCGCAAACAGGATCTTTGAGCAAAGAAAAATCCACCTTGTTCGATGACAGTCAAAACAGTGTGGCATACTCACTGCTCTCAGGTTCTCCCGCAGTCCGCTTTGCTTGGGTTGCCATCACTGACTGTGAAATAATTCCAGATCACCAGCATTTTAAGTTGTCTGCTCATTAGTGCAGCAACGTGCAGTAAGCACAAGGTATCGGATGTTTGGTTTGCGAATACGTGTATGAGTAAATGGACATGGTATCAGGCAAATACCCGATACCAGTATCTGTATTCATGCATCTCTAGTGATTACATAGAATAATTCAAAGAATACATTTCATATTTGTTTTACTTCATATAGTCAAGAGATTCTGTCACAGGCAGAGACCATCCAACAGCACTGTTATCCATGTGTCAAAGCAAATATACGTTCACTGTGTCATTGGTCTAGGAGAACAAATTCTAATGTTTGTATCATTAATAGCATATTGGTTTTAAAACTATGCCATTATGGTGCATTGTCATAAAATGCTGCTATAGTCTGGAGTCTGAGGCAAACATATGTTATCCAGATACAATTATGTGGTCCACATGGGCAAATTAAAAATTTAGTTAGTGTGCTGACAGCTGTGTTTAAAGGATTGAGGGAAAACTGTAAGACGTCCATGCTGTAATTTTGCCATTGTTGTTGTTCGCCACAGAGGAAACTGATCTAGTCTTCACATCAAATTGAAACCTGACGAGTCAGTGACTGGTAAACCACCACTGCAAGTACAGCAACTTACTTCTGTACTTCTCCAGTTTGGCCTACAAACCCCTGACCAGTGTGTGTGTGTGTGTGTGTGTGTGTGTGTGTGTGTGTGTGTGTGTGTGTGTGTGTGTGTGTGCATCTGTACTTCTTCAGTTTAGCCCTCAAACCCTTGACCAGTCTGTATGTGTCTAGAGGATGTTTATCTTAGTATGGCATGCCAGGGTGGTATGTTATGAGGGAATATAAAGGAATAATTGAAATATTTGCTTAAGAAACCTTTGGTTAATCTCCACTGTTTCCTGATCTTTGTCTTTCCTTGTCTCCATGATTTAATATTACAGGTTTTTATCCTGATTTATTTAAGTGCAATATAGATTTTACTGCTATTATCTTGGATTAGAATGCAATTATATTCTCTCCTACTGCACCCAACAATTGAGCTCTAACAGATATACCAAAAAGGAAAATGAGGACTAGACTTGAGTGGACTTGATTATGGAGGCGGAGAGTGAAAATGGCAGGAGAGAGCGAAAGAGAGAGAGAGAGAGAGAGAGAGAGAGAGAGAGAGAGAGAGAGAGAGAGAGAGAGAGAGAGACGGAGATTTGGAAAGAAAAAACACCTACATATGTGCCATTGTTTGTTAATATGTGTCAAGAACAGATAGAACTCAGAAAAAAAAATACAGTAATTTCTCACATATATCCTAATTTTGCTCATGCTGTTGCTTATCCAACCTCCACAAGACCCTCCTAGCCCCTCACATGTCCCACCCCAAAACCCACTAAAAACCCCTAACCCCGGTCCAGGCTGCAGACAGTGTGCTCTAAGGTTGGCCACCAACCGTAACAGAGGGAACTCTACCTCGCTGTGTGTATGTGAAAGCGGGTTAGGAGAGAAGGAAGTCCAATGGCCATGAGATGTTATCTGCATCCAGCAGCTGAGACCAACGAGCGGAAACCAGACCTCAAAGAGAGAGAGAGAGAGAGAGAGAGAGAGAGAGAGAGAGAGAGAGAGAGAGAGAGAGAGAGAGAGAGAGAGAGAGAGAGACAGATAGAGAAAGACCAACTGAGAGAGAGAGAGAGAGAGAATTAAAATATAGTAAAAGTAATTTTATAAGAAAACCATTTTAGAGATTAACAACACAGAATTGTGTGCTTAGGAGTTCTGACAGAAAACACATTTATGCAGATAGTGGCCTGCTCTTTGAGTCGTAACAACAATGAGCTTTTCAGACCTAAAGATTCAGTAAAGTCAAATACTTCTAAAGGTTTTGTTGCTTTTTTGTTTCCAGATATTGATACATTGTTTCCAATTTATCATTCAATGTTCCATTTAATATGTTATATATACGTCTGTTTTGTTTCAAGCTCGTGGTTGGTTATTTTGCATGTCAGTCAAAGTGCTGGTTCCTGGAAATATTTAGCCAAATACACACATATTGATGATAGCACATGCACTGTATTATGTTGTTAGAATTCCTGTATAACTCCCCTAATCAAGGATGGGTTAAGGTTTTATAAGTGCTCAGGATCATGCTTCAAAAACACATCAACAGCTAAAATGTAAATGAGCATCTTTACCAGTAGAACAGTGAATACCTGCAACTAAGTATACCTCTTTTGATAGCTATATTTAGCCACAGGTTTGCTAGCCTTTGCTAGACTAAATCCACACATTATATTGGTTAATTAAAGTCTTAAGCTTCTGAAGATCTAAAGTAGGAACTCCAAAATAAGTGACATCATAAAAACATGAAAAACTGACTCAGACTTACAGAATAACAGAGTGGAGTATTTAGAAATGTAACCTTTGGTAACCAACAGTAAGAGCTAGCACCAAAGGTTCCCTTGTTCCAACATCTTCATGAAAGGAATATGTGGCCTTGGATTCAGAAAAAGAGACAGAGTGAGCAAGAGAGAGCACGAGAGGGCAATTGAATGTAAACGTTGCCGGCCGTAATATGTGCTCTGTCTGTCATCACAGAGTGCTAAATAACAGTTTTCTGAAACACGCACACAAACACACGTTCAGCTCACAAGCCAAGAACAAACCCACAACACTCTAATGAAAGCTTCCTCTGTGATATTTCTCCAAGCCAGTGATGACATTATGGTAGATCATTGTGATCACTATAGTATACAATGACACCATCCACGCACATGAACTCTCTGAACTGGAATTAGATTGGAGCTTTGACACCATGAGAGTGAGACAGGTAAATAAGGTCTAAACTATAAACATGAAGGTCCCTTTGAAAAAAAAAACTTGAATAGAACTTTCTCCACACTCACCTTTCTATTACGATTATGTTTGTTTAAAGAACAGCCCACTGAAGTAGTTCCTGAATGATGTTAGTTCAAAGCAATCATTTTTGCATGTTCATTGTTAAATGTGTAGCCCCGTTAAAACTAAATGAACTGGGCTCTTAACATGAAGAACAATTTAATTATATCTTTGATGACACATCTATACCACATAATGCAAAAAATGGTAATGGCCACAGTTAGGAATGGGGTTGCTTACCCTAACCTTTTTGGAAAGTTTGATTTAAACAATAAAGATCAGTTGGGCACAATGTGAAAGAGCTCTTAAATGATTCTTTGTGAAAAGAAGATGGAAGGTCCCTTTGACTATTCCAATATAAAAGTCATAGGCAATAATGTCTATCCCTCATAACAGCTTAAACAGATGATGAGAGATTGGACTGAGAGAGAGAGAAAGAGAGAGTTGTGTGTGTGTGTGTGTGTGTGTGTGTGTGTGTGTGTGTGTGTGTGTGTGTGTGTGTGTGTGTGTGTGTGTGAATTTGTGCATCTGTGTGGGAACTTCATTATCCTATCAGTCTGCACCCACTCAGACCCAATATTGTGTGCAACTCTGTGTGTGTGTGTGTGTGTGTGTGTTAGATGGTGGGTTTGGGCTCGTTTTGGCAGAGCTGTGCCATGTCTTATTTTCCTTCAGATTTATAATGGCTTAGTAAGAAAACTCCTATAATCCAACATCCCTCACTGTCAAAATGCTTCGCCACAAAGAGACTCCGAAAGCAAACAAACTTAATGCAAAATAATATGTTGTGTGATCATGCAGCTCTCTCTCTCTCTCTCTCTCTCTCTCTCTCTCTCTCTCTCTCTCTCTCTCTCTCTCTCTCCCCCTCTCTCTTTCTATCTTTTCTCTGTTTCTCTGTTTCTCTGTTGCTGTTATTTTTGTCACTCAAATGTTCTCTCCCTACCCTCACTCACTCTTGTCTTCCTAGTTTGCTTTTTCTTCCTCGTCCGTCTTCTTGGTTCGTTCTTCTCAAATCTCCTCTCTCTCTCTCTCTCTCTTTCTCTCTCACTCGTTCTTGGGTCTCGGTCTAGTCGCTCTCTCTAGTCCCTCGTCTGCTCGTTGTGAGTGTTTGAGCTCCTAATAACCTTCTCTGTCCAGCTGGTGGGAAGTCTGAGCTGATCTCAAAAGACACGTAAGTCTTGTTGTGCCTGAATTCACCCTGCACCTTGGTGCACATTCCTCACCTGCTGACTCACAACACACAGCACACACACACACACACACACACACACACACACACACACACACACACATGCTTAATATGTATTGTTTCTATCTTTTGTATATAAAAAAGTAACATTAAAAATGAAGAATTAAAGAGATTTGCATTATTATGCCCATCAGGGCCCCAGGCGTTGTGAAACTTGGTGGCGGAAACTGGTTCTTGGTACATAGAACGTAACCTCACTGGGAGGGAAAGAGCCAGAGCTGATGCGTGAGGTTGAGAGATACCAGCTAGATATAGTTGGACTCACCTCTACACACAGTGTGGGCTCTGGAACCAAACTCCTCGATAGGGGTTGGTCTCTTTCCTACTCAGGAGTTGCATAGGGTGAGATGTGCCGGGTGGGTGTGGGGATACTTACAAGTCCCTGGTTGGTTTGCCTCAATGTGGCTTCGTCTTGCAGAGAGGAAAACTGTGACTGTTGTGTGTGTGTATGCACCAAACAGCAGCTCAGAGTATTCAGGCTTCTTGGAGGTAGTGAGTGGAGTTCTAGAGAGGACTCTATTGCTTTACTGGGGGACTTCAATACTCACGTTGGCAATGACTGGGAAACCTGGAGTGAAGAGATTGGGAGGAACGGCCTGCCTGATCTGAACCCAAGCAGTGTGATGTTATTGGACTTTTGTGCTAGTCATGGTTTGTCCATAATGATCACCATGTTCAAACACAAGGTGGTTTGGTACTTGGTACCAGGGCATCTTGGGCCAAAGGTCAACGATCAACTTTGTGGTTATGTCCTCTGATCTGAGGCCACATGTTTTGGACACTCGGGTAAAGAGAGGGGCTCAGCTGTCAACACCATCTGTGATCACCATCTGGTGGTGAGTTGGATCTGATGGCGGGGAAAGCTGCTGTACAGACCTGGTAAGCCCAAACGTATAGTGAGGGTTTGCTGCGAAATGCTGGCAGAAGACTCTTGGGAGGAGTTTTGAGAGGCCATGGAGAATTACTTCCTGGTGGCCTCACAGAGGTTCTGGAAAACAGTCAGGAGGGGGAGGGGGAAACTGTCCAAGCTGTGTTCAGCAAGGATGGTGAAACACTGAGTGAGTGTATTGTCAGGCGTCAGAAGGAACACTTTGAGGAACTTCTTAACCCGAGAGATGTGCCTCCTGGACAGGAGGTAGGTCCAGAAGTGTCTGGGGTGTCGTTTCCATTTCCTAGGCTGAAGTCACTGAGGTGGTGAAAAGCTACGCATTGGCAAAGCCCCTGGAGTGGATGAGATTTGCCCAGAGTTACTGAAGGCACTCAATACTGTGGGGCTGTCTTGGCCCCTACAGCCTCTACAATATTGCATGGACCTTGGAAACAGTGCCTTTGGATTGGCAAATGGGGGTGGTGGTTCCCATTTTTAAAAACGGGACTGGGGAATGTGTACCAAATATCAGGGCATCACATATCTCAGCCTCTCTGGGAAAGTCTATTCCAGGGTGCTGGAAATGAGAATCTGTCCAATAGTCGAACCTATGGTTTTGGAGGAACAATGCGGATTTCGTCTGGGCCACGGATTTCATTAGGTGCAGCGTCTGCAGTAATGTGGTACTGTACCAAACCGTCGTGGTGAAGAGAGTGCTGAGCCATGAAGCAAAGCTCTCAATTTAAAAGTCAATCTATGTACCCACTCTCACATATGGTCATGAGCTCTGGATAATGACCAAAAGAACTAGATAGTGGATATAAGCAGCTGAAATGAGTTTTCACCGGTGGACTGCTGGCAGAAACCTTTGCGATCGTGTGAAGAGCTGAGGAGCTGATTAGGGAGGAGCTCGGAGTAGAGTCTCTGCTCCTTCATGTTGAGAGAAGCCAGCTGAGGTTGTTCGGGCATCTGATAAGGATGCTAGCAATGCTAGCAAATATGGGCATCTGCTAGCTAACATAACAAACCTTGGCAGTTAGTGTTCTCCTCCAAGTGTATTGAGCTATAATGACATTGTTTTAGCGAATGTTTGCAAAGAATTCATGGCAGGCTTCAGAGAGGTAAGAATCATCCCTGCGTAAAAGTATTTTGAAAGGTCAGTGACAATCTGATGTGGACAGTCTTCTCCAATCACTACTGGATGGTTCAGGCTTTCATTCTGCATTCCTATAAACTGTGGTAGTTTGCATTGTTTTCCAGTGTAATTACTAATAAGTCTTAAGGGCATTTGTGGTGTGTGAGTTCTAGTTTTTTGGAGACTAAAAGTATATATATATATATTAATTCATCTCAAAGGTTATATTATTTTTCATTAAAATGTCTGGCTTGCGAAGCTGCTGAGTTAGTATGTGTACAGTGTGAATATATATGAGTTAGTGTAGGCCCAAAGGCCCAGTCCAGCTCCACTGGGCCTGCATGATGAATGGACTTTTAAATAAACATCAATACTCATATAACTCCATACTCTGATGTATATTACAGGTACTGTTTATTTTTCTTGTATATGATATATTGCATATCAGACCTCAACATGATTCATCTGGCCATGTAACTGTGTGTGTGTGTGTGTGTGTGTGTGTGTGTGTGTGTGTGTGTGTGTGTTTGAGAGTATGTGTATGTGTGTGCCTAGGTGAGTGTTTCTTTAGGGTGCTGTATGGTTATGGTGTGAATGCTAGTATCCATGCTTGTCTGTTGTTGGCTGAAAATACATATATATATTATATATATATATATATATATATATATATATATATATATATATATATATATATATATATATATATATATATAATGAGCTGTTGCTAAGTGGAGTTTCTGTCATCATCCATATGTGGTTGAATGAGTGTAGTATCACTGAGGGGCCAGCATCCTTAATATGTGTGTGTGTGTGTGTGTGTGTGTGTGTGAGAGAGAGAGAGAGAGAGAGAGAGAGAGAGAGAGAGAGAGAGAGAAAGAGAGTATTATGCTATTTATCAGCTAAGACGTTTAAAGATATGCTACACTAAAGTAAGGAGTTCTCAGTATTCCTCTAGAGACTAAGAACACAGTAAGCGACTGAACATGTGTGTGTGTTCACACTGGCATTTGTTTTCATGTGTTGTTGGGACAAAAGAAAGAAAAAAATATAAAAATAAGGATACAAGGATCTACCAAAGGGTGAAAGAAAACTAAAAACTGAAAGGGAATAACCCTGTGTATCCTGAACTTAAAAGGAAAATCCACCATTTTTTAATTGTGTGCCTAATTTAATCTGAAAGATTTAAACAAATTAATTCAAAGTTTTTGACAGTGTTTTACTTTCAAAGAGAGTTTTTGCCTAAAACACATGCAGGGTGAAGATACATGCTGGGCGTTCTAAGGCAGAAACACTATTTTTAAATAAATCATTAGCATTAGATAAGAACACTTAGAAAGTCTGTGTGGTTCCAAGGGTCATTTTGAAGGATTTAGGTATAGGGTTAGGTAGAGTTAATATTACATTGAGGCTCTCAAAAGATATCCTCATAAAGTTAAACTGTAAAGTTAAACCATTAAAATGTATATTTTAATGTAATCAGATTTTATTGAAGTTCATTGTTTTACTAGAATGAATATTGATTGGTTTACTCACCAACAAATGTAATCTCCAGTGCCTTTTTACACTGTCCCACATGACGGCTGGTTATTTTCAAAAAGTTTAAAATCTTTTAATTAAGACTAACATAATATAGTTATGAGATGATAATATTAATATTTTACATTCCATAATGCACATACTGTATGTATGACCCTATGTTCCAACACTGTATTAAAACCAACTTAAGTGTGTATTGTAGCTGCTATCAGAAGGGAATAGCATGCTAACCTCCAAAAATGCTGCAGCCGGGCCAAGACAAAGCAGCAGTAATCGACCAGCGTCTCGAAACTCCCACAACACAGCTCTCAGAGCTCTGAGTGAGCCTGACATCACACACACACACACATACACACACACACACCCCTACAGGTCCAGTGGTCCAGTCACTCCACTAATGAGACCAATTATTGCAGATAAGGCCTGCAATAATGATGAGGGAAGAGGGAGTGCTTGGAGAAGTACAGAGAGACATTACATCCAAAGAAAAGAAACATTAGACTTTCTCTCTCTCCTGCACACTTTCAGTGAGAGCAGGCAGTTTGGTTCAGAATATATTACAATGTATCTTCACTTTCATAACAGTGTGTATCCCCTAAATGAAAAGAAACAAGGAGTTTTTGTTAACTATTATAAGGCTCTTATTATGAACATTTCCTGCAGTATTCTGACCAGGTTTTGAAGGCTAACCATAGGGAGAGCTGAGTGTCGGCATCTATATGAACAATACTGAAAATCGGATTGTAATAATAATAATAATAATAATAACAGTAATAATAAATAATAATAATACCTTTAATTTGTAATGCACTTTACATTCCAAAGATGCCTCAAAGTGCAAAGTGCTCAAATAGTTTATTTTAGGCATTGCCTAATAAAACGGGTTGTGATGCAATATTTTCATACATATGGAGCCCACCCGGATTCACTGGACACCAGGCAGGGACACACACTGGACAGAATGCCAGTCCATCATAGGGCAGCACACACTCATACATTGACATATGGTTTTGGGCAGTGAAGGGAAAACCTAAGCGCCCAGAGGAAACCCACACAGACACAGGGAGAACACATCAAACTTCTCACAAACAATGACCTGAGAATGAACCCTGGTGCTGTGTGTGTGCAACACTGCCAGATGCTCCACCAAGCTGCCAAGTGAAATATTTGTAGAGTTTAAATTCAGGTATTAAGAGTCTATAAAAAATATCAACACATTATAAACATACACATGACAAGATGTAAAATATCCTATGCCAATCCATTAGAGCTTCACATAGGGCCCACCACACACTCTTCCTACCTGCAGCCACAAAATTTCTGTGGTTTGAATCCTATGCCTCAACACTAACATTGCTGCTGCCGTTTATGATCCGATCAGCAACCAGCTATACAGATTGCAAGCATGTGTTTATTTCACAGACCTCTATTGCTATCAAATAAAGATAATAATAATTATATATTATATAATAATTCTGCTGCTTTGGAACTGTAGTCATATAGGGCTCATGAGAAAATAGCTTTACAAGGCCCTGAGGTGTCCTCTCTCATGTAAACATTGTTAAAGATAAAAAAAAAAAACACCATTCACTTCCCTGTTGATTTGTTTCAAACAAAGAAAATAAGTTGACTAAAACATGCTTCAGCAGTGTAAGAGCATATTTTAATTCACTCTTTTGATATCATGAATATTGTTTTAATTAAAATATGAATTGTGTCCATTTCTGATGAATAGGTTTGCCAAACAAATGAATGTTATAAACAAAAATACAATCAAATAAAAAATCTAAAGTCTCAATATCACACGGGCAATATTTTATTCGTAGTTGGAAATGTATTGACAACGTATAAAAATCCACTTAATTTTCATAAGGGAATAGAACATAAATTAGTCCTGTCTCTCTCTCACACATTCTCTCACTCATTCTCTGATCAAGAAAGAGTACACAGACGAGAGCAAAACAGAGGAAGAATCCGTTAAAAACCTGAATCCCTGTCCAGCACTATGTTTACAGTCTACAGCTACCAGAGGAATTGGAACGGATTTTTCACTTGTCATGTTTGAGATGTTAGGTGGGCTTTCCCACGATCAAGTTCTCTCTCCCTCCACCCCCGTCTCTGTTTCTCTCTTTCTTTTTCTGTGTTGTTCCCTCTCTTTCCACCAATGCTTGTTGTTCTCTGCCATCTCTCTTTCTCCTCTCTCCATTCCTTCGTTTCATCTTTCATGTAAGCATTCTCCTGCCAAGAATCACTTTTTCTTGCTATGATCACGGGACAGAGTGAAGTATTTACAGCTTCTAAGACTGGGCCTTTGTTTAGGAGCCTGTGGTTTGTGTAAACGTCATGGTGTAGGGACATTGATCCTAATCTTTGGAGTTTTGACCTGATCCATATCTTAAACTTATTTCAGCCTTAAGGCTAACATGCAGAAATGACCATAAACTGTTAATCTGCCAGCTCATTGACAAAATTCCAGTAGCAAAACAATTGCGTAGTTTTTCCTCTGTGGTAAAAATTATTTGTGTGTTATCTAACATGGCTGTCCCAAACTTGGTGCTGGATTTATTGTTTTATAAGCTAACTTCTCTAACACACACTTGGACCAAACCAATCAACTAAGAGCCTGTACTACTATAGTGTTATTGTCATTATACATTATATGTTCAAAAGGTAAGAGGACTCCTGCTCATCCAATATTTCTTCTACAACTAGAGTAATCCAAGAAGAGTATTTATTGGGAAATTAAACTTTTTTACAGTAGTAACAGCCTCTACCATTCTCAGAAGGGTTTATACTGAATGTTGCAACATTTCTGTGAGGATTTGAAGGAATTCATCACAAACCCCACTCCAATTCACCCCAAATATATTGAAGGGGTCTCTATTACTTTAGAAAACACAATACCATTGCTTCACAGCCCAACGCTCAGTGGCTTTATACCCCTCTTGATGAAACTTGGCATTGAGTTTGCTGACACAGACATATTATTCTCTTATTTCTTTTTTCAAATGAGTTCGCTTTAGAGAACGGAAACTACAGTAGCAGATTCTCTGGCTCTATTTTGACAAACATATCTGTCAGACAGATTACATATTTGTGATCCTGAAATTAGGGACCAGCAGCTCTAGTTCCAAGATCTCTCCAGGAGAGCGATTCAGGTGATCCACACGTCAGTGAAGCTTGATCACGCAGATAAGCCACTGACAAATTAAAAGTGGACCAACTTGAATTTATCACAGCCCCAGCTATTGAAATTATGAACAAATACAAATAATGAAGTTCTGAAGTTCTGCATATAAAATATTAATTAAATATAGGGTTTCAAATGAGCGCATTTTTATTTACAGATTGGAAATTTGACTTGTTTACAGTCTCGACCTGTAACCTATTAGAAACAACTGAGTCTTACAAAATGAAGAACACTACAATAGAGACCCTGAGCTGTTGAGCAGCTAAAATCCTATAACAAATATAAAACGGAAAACATGTCACTTTCAAAACTATAACAAGTGGTCTCCTCAGTTCCCAAATGTTTACAGAATTGTTAAATGAAGAGGTGATTCAGGACAGTGACAACTATGTCCCTTTCTATGCAACTTTCACATTTTCAACATTTAAAATGTTGTACGTGTTTTGTCTCTCATACATATTGACTGTCAATTGATAGACATATATATTATTCTGATTAATAATTTAACTGTATGTTTTTAAAGTGATAATTTAAGAAAATATTAGGCGTAGAATGGAATACAGAGCATCATATAACTGACCCATAAAACAAGTCTACTCAGCATATCTGTGGTGAGTGGGCCTTCTTAAAAATCATTCATGTAGATGGCTGAAATGACTGTTGATGCATTGTGGCTTTGGTTTATTAACAGCAAACCCTCCTTTCAACCACTGTGAAACAGAAACACCACTGTGTTCAATTCAGTAATGGTGGGAACGACAGAGATGATCACAGGCCTGCATCAAACATGGATATGATGAAGAATTTTCTCATCCCCTCCCTCTCATGTGTAAGGCCGGGAGTCTTTAGAGGTCATGACCCCCTAGACGTGTAGTCTTTTAGCCACTCGTTACAGTACACAAATTCAGGTGTTGAATCATTCCTTTCATTGACAATTGCATCTAAAATTGTCCATAGGTGTGAGCAAATGTGTGAGTGTGTGTCTCGACCTCTGAAGGACTGGCACCCCCTCCAGGATGTTCCCACTTTGCGCTCAGTTATTCGGGTTAGGCTTCGGGCCTACCGCGACCATGAATTGGATAAGCTGCTAAAGACAATGAATACATAAATAAAATAACTAATTGTTCTTAACAATTGATCTTAATTATGAACTATTATGAGCAGCAGGTAGTGTCGCAGTCACACAGCTCCAGGGGCCTGGAGGTTGTGGGTTCGATTCCCGCTCCGGGTGACTGTCTGTGAGGAGTTGGGGTGTTCTCCCTGTGTCCGCGTGGGTTTCCTCCGGTTTCCTCCCACAGTCCAAAAACACATGTTGGTAGGTGGATTGGTGACTCAAAATTGTCCGTAGGTGTGAGTGTGTGTCTGTGTTGCCCTGTGAAGGACTGGCGCCCCCTCCAGGGTGTATTCCCGCCTTGCACACAATGATTCCAGGTAGGCTCTGGACCCACCGCGACCCTGAACTGGATAAGCGGTTACAGATAATGAATGAATGAATGAGTAATCAGTTTATTAATATGTCTCAGCAATTACACATATTGAACTTTGCAAGCTCCTTTTATAATCTCAAACAAGTTGGTGATGTTAAAATGAAGAGAGTAGGTCAGTTTGAATGTAATGGAAGTTTATTGAGTGCACTGGTTCTAGAATGAAGTCTGAATCATATTTAATACTACTTCAAATAATAACAGAATTTACAACTGAGAGGCATACAAATTTATACCCCACTTTACAACATTACACATGGATTGGTCATGTTTGCTAGAACAGAAATAGTATCTGACACAGGTTGAGTTGTTGTAACATCCTGGGGTGCTGTCGTAAAATTGACCATGCTTGTCTAACTAACTTTGGTTATAAGATAAGGTCAGGTTAGGACGTGTGTGACCCTCCAAACTGGTTACAGTGTTAAGAGATGTGGTATAATTCAACAAAAGTAATATATATATATTAATAATTACAACAGGGCCTTCCACAACAACTGTTTATGAGCTTAGTTTCACTATGCCTAATGTCAATTACCTGTAGGAGAAGAAATCTCCCCACATTTGACTGTAGAGTAGAATTGTGTTGTATGAAGCAAGCACCATCCCTTACCGCAGGGATGAGTTGGAGTGGTGTTTGTCAGAGCTGACCTTATTAATGCTCTCACAGCTGAATATTCCAGCTCTATATTTTATGTTGGATAAGTAGGGCCCCATTTAGGGTATGTTCCTGCCTCAAGTCCAGTTATTCCAAGTTGGCTTTGGACCCTCCACGACCCTGCACAAGATTAAATGAGTTTAGAGAATGAATGAATGCGTGAATGGATGAGCAAATATTCACAAACCTTTGGTTTGGCTGTTCCACAGCTCAAGACACCGCTTTCACACACCTGGTGCCTAACAAATCTCTTTGTCTTTTTCCTCTGCCTCACACTTTCTCAACTAAGACATATTATTTTCAGGTGTGTGTGTGTGTGCTGTGCTTTTAAACATGGTTATCTCTCTATCAGTGAGCTGAACGTTGTACCCCCGTCATACAAACACCACAAAGACAAGATGCCTTTCTCTGGAACTTTCTGTGTTTTGTTTTACGTAGTTTCTTTCATTCTTTTCTCTTTGTTAAACACTCAGACACATACACTTGACTTGATGTAGAGATGTGCGACTCGTTATTGAGAACCCCACACCGACACTATGTTACTTTGTATTGCTGAGTGTGTACGTCCATATCACATGTGTGTAAATAAGAATGACATTTTTAATTACTGTCAAATGTAGACCTTGTATCTCCACCTTTGTTATTTTTCATATTTTTAAAATGATTTGAAAATACAGTCCTTTACATTTTCCCAAAATTGCTTCATGAACAAATAAATGGAAATAGTTTATGATTACTAATTGTATTTATTATTATATATTAATATATAATATATATACATATATTATTAATATGTATTTTCAGGTTAACCTTAATTAAATATTAGGGATGTTGTTTTGTTTTCCTAGTAATAATTTCCTAATAGTAATTTGTAGTTTTTAGATTTGTTAGATTATTTGTTAGATTATTAAAATTTATCAGTGCTATGTCCTTTAATAGGTGGAATATAACTCTGAATAATTAAATGCTTGTACACCATTAGTCTTCTTGGCTGGCCTAACACTGCTTTTTCTGAAGTGTTTTTCCTGGTTTAATTCCAGTAACTAGACAGGTGTCCCTAAGACACATATGTACCTGTTTAATGACTCAGTCCAGAGAGAGAGAGAGAGAGAGAGAGAGAGAGAGAGAGAGGGAGGGAGGCAGGTACACCTCTCTCGGCTGCCTGCATAATGTTCCTTTGTTCTTTTGAGCCAGAGCAGGAAACACGCCAGGTATGAGTGGAGGCAGAACAGGGCTATTGTTTTCAGCCAAAACAGTGACACTGATCCAAATTCTCTCTCTCTCTCTCTCTCTCTCTCTCTCTCTCTCTCTCTCTCTCTGACACACACACACACTCACCCTCCCTCTTTCTTTCCCTCTTTTTCTCTCTCAATTACTGTCTCTCTCTCCACCACTTTTCCTTAATCACTTATTTGCCATCATTCTTCCTCACTCTGCTTTCCTATGTTCATCCATTCTCCTCCACTGTTTATGTTTCTGACTCATTTTGTTTCTACTGCCTCTACTAATCTATAATCCCCCTCCCTCAATCTTTTTTCTCACTCATTCACCATTTCTCACCTACATTTTCACTTTCCATTATTCTGTCTCCCTCATTCATATGCTCTCTCTAACTCATACATTTCTCTGTATATTACTCTCTCTCTCTCTCTCTCTCTCTCTCTCTCTCTCTCTCTCTCTCTCTCTCTCTCTCTGTCTGTCTTTCTCTTTTTTTTTTTGCTAACACAAATGGACTGTAATACATGCAGACCTCATCATGTGCAGGGGAGGATATCTCTGGTCTTGCGTGCTCTCGTGGCAACCTGATAGCCGTGGAGTGGGTCGGCATGTTTTTGCTTCTGATTAGATTTATCACCCAACAATGGGCTGTTTTGAAATGGAAATATACAAGAAAAGCATGATCCAAATGAATTCAATATCTGCCATTGTTTTTGGAAAAAAAAAAAAAAACTCTCAAATCTCACTTTTCTTATACTAAAAAAGGGACTTGAGTTCTTCAGTGGGCCCTGAGCATGGATGGTGAATGGACTTGTCATAAGCAGGGCATAGATAACATTTATGACAGAAGGAATCAAACCAGATATAATATTATATAGGACACTGTTGTAAGTTGGTGTCAAATTATTGTCTGTCCCTTGTTAAATGTCATGATTTAATTTTAATATATTTATTTATTTTCTTGAACATTAGACTTAATTTTTGAAATAATGAGAATTTATTTAATCATTTGAAATAGTGAAGTCTGGAGAAAATTACTTGACTAAAATAAATCTATACTCAAATGTTTTATAAATGGGTTTACAATCTGTTTATTAAATGGATAATAATAAGGTTTGAAACACCTTATATGTCATTAATAATAATTTTTAACACAGAAATCTAGCAACAGTGACCTCTGAATGTGTCAAGGTAAAGAATAAGCTATAACCTGGGAATGTGAATTTAGTCATTTCATTTGTTAAGATGCACACCGCTTTATCTTCGATGTCTAAAAATATATTCTATTGGCCGTTATATCATTAATGTCGGTGGTTAAATGGTAAAACAAATATGTGCTGAAGCTGACAGGGTTAAGATTGATTCACTATTTGGCAAATAACAGGTCAATAAATTATTATAAATTATTTTAAATGTGTTTACAACCTACTTAATAACCATTAATAAACAGATTGTAAATCATTTATTAAGCCATAAAAGTGTAGTTTTATTCTAAAATGTTACCCAGCATTCTGAAATACATTTACGTGCATGACATGAGCACATAAATTACTAATAGAATATTGCAGAATATCACAACAGTACTAGATTTATACTGTGAAATTAAAGACAACCTTACTTAAACATTCTAACTAGAGCCTACATTAATCTGTTTAAACAGGATTACAAGTGATTTTTGTAAGTAGAGATGTCCTTATATATTTGTGTATGTGTGTGTGTGTGTGTGTGTGTGTGTGTGTCTTTGTGTTTGTGTGTTACAACGCCAAGGCTAAAATGTTTGTTGTTATTGCGTTAACCTGCAGCAGCAGTGATAGCAGGATGAGTGGTTGTGGTTTGAGGGTATGGCTTGAATCCCAGTCTACACACACACACACACACACACACACACACACACACACACATACACAAACACACCATATTTGTATGACACACACACAGACACACACTTACACCTACCTAGGAATATACCTGTCTTGATATAAACAAGATGGGACATTTTCAAGGGGACAGACACACACATACACACATCAAAGATATTACAGCAGAAGAAAAAAAAACATTATTGTAAGATGAAGTGAAGAGATTTTGTTCAGAGGCATTCTTAACTATTGTTATTGACCTCTTCAGGAACGTATGACACAATATAAATGGCAGCATTTTTCTTTTTTCACTTTTTTTGATTATGTAAAAAAATTGTTATGGCTTATTCTGACAGCACAGAAGAATGTCAATTATATTTATTTCCATTAATTTATGTATCGCATATTTTTTATTTCTTTGTATTCGACCCTGGGAAAATGTTTCTTTTAAAAAAGTTAATTTTGTTCTACAACAGATAAGTGATCAACATTATGTTTTTTACTTGCAGTAATTCTACCATATTCACATATATCACAGGGTTCACATGAAAATGATTTCCATAAGGTGAAGACAATTGCCAGTTTTCAGAGTAGGTGAGCCCTGGATCATTAATGAATTAATTATTTGTTAATTATCTCACACTTTAAAATCTTGGAGACTTTGCACAATATCATTCTCAGGAATGGAAAAAATATACATGGTCTAAAATGACTTAGGCCCTTCATGGATATTATATAAGCTGCATGAAAATTGCATACTGTATTTCAGTGCTGCCAGCTATATGACAATTGATTATTTTAAATGTTAGTTTATGTATAATATACTATATACTTACACAAAATTGTTCACTAACTCTTAGAAATTACTCTGTCATCTCCTCTGTATTTCATGAATTGGTCTATGACTGAGCTATCTGTTCTCGCTAAGCCTGGAAAATAGAACTCCATTGTAGACTGCCGATCCTTTTTAATGAGCTAAATTAAGTGTGTTTTCTTCTCAGTAGCTCTAGTCTGGCAGCTCACAAAGCATTGGACCCGCCCCCGCCCACGAGCCATGAATCACTGCTAATCGTACACAGACTAGCAGATTAGCTGCTCTGAAAGACTAGCTAATCTCCTCTCTCACACCCAGTCTTCTAGAGCCCTAGAGTTGAGCCAGCTTTAATACTGGCTACAGGTGTCTGATTCAGGGATACATTAACACCCAGTTTCTCACATACACTTTCCCCAATATGGTGTTCATAACGCCAGCTACATTTTCTCCTTGCTGGTGAGCAGCTTGATCATCTGTTTCCATCTGTTCAGGGCACCCCTAGTGCTGGAAACATTAAACACAAACACATTCAGAGGATTTTTACAAACATGATGAAGACCAGGCATAGTCAGGACATTCTGACACAGTCAAAAAGTTGCCTCACAAAGAGAAGAGCTATGGGAGCCATTTTCAGTTCATTATTTTCATGTAACTGACTCAGAATCCT
Organism: Hoplias malabaricus; assembly: GCF_029633855.1. Lineage (NCBI taxonomy): Eukaryota > Metazoa > Chordata > Actinopteri > Characiformes > Erythrinidae > Hoplias > Hoplias malabaricus. The sequence goes on from NC_089819.1 coordinate 43,750,869, forward strand.
TTAACGAAATTTAGATTTGACAGTTCTCCATAAGGAATTTCTTATGTGGTTACTGACACACTCTTTTCATGTATATAAAACACAAGATGCAAATAATTTTAGAACCAATCAGGAAAAAACAAACAAAAAAACAAAAAAACAGTGTAAATGTGGAGATAAGCCTTAATTGTGTAGCATCATGCTGAGTGTAATGGTGGGGGACCTTTGTACCAACCCAGAGATTGAGGCTAATTGTCTTGGACTCCTAACCTTGGATGGCATTGACATTGAGCAGTGATGCCCCAATGCTTAGACAGTTGTAATACTTGGGAGCACAAAAAAACTATTGATGGTGTACCAATTATAAATAGAGAACAAATGCACATAAAAGGCACCAAAAATGGACTGCTGAAATTACAAGTATTAGAACCTCTTTTTCTCACATTTGTTCCACCCACTTGGCCAAATATTACAATGACTACATCCATCACTGAATGTGTCAAAAACTGAAAGCTGCAGCCAGAGACGTTATAAGGGAGGAGACCAGTCACTGGTTTAAAATCGTATGGGAATGCTCGTAACCCTCAGCCGGGCAAATGTTTATGGGGAAAGTCCATATTTCAGTAAAAATAGTCAATTTAGCTCATTGGTAAAGCCCCGTGTGGGAAAAGCCCTTCATCGCTGTGAAGATATGCGCATACATAGTTACCAGAATAAGCTGAAATAAAAATTATTATTATTATTTTAAATAATAATTTAAAATAAAAATAATAAAAAAAATAAATAAATAAAAATAATAAATTTTAAATTTTAAATAGTGCAGTAACTTGCTAGCAATGGTTTACAAAAGTTTATAGTCAATGATCATTGTACAATCAAAGACGTCTCTGCAGTTTATACATCAAAGCTTATGGACACAACTCATCACAGCTTATGGACAGAAACCATGTGGCTGAAGGTAAAAATATGCATAAGAGGCTGAGCAGGGATAGCTAACATTATTGTGGATGCAGCTATTTTGCCTGGAGGTGTCAAAGGTGGGTATACTAATATTGTTCTCATTTGAAGTCAGTGCTGAAAATGTAAAAAAATGCTATCACACTATATGTATGAACTTTAGGTAAATTTCAGGTGAATGAATATAATGTACTCAAGATACTCATTAATTGCTGCATATATATTAACATTAATTAAATCAATTATTTAAAAGCCCTACTTGAAATATTCACACCCATGTTCATCAAATGTGAAGTGACTGGGTCATATTTGCACTCAGGTTACTAGCTATATACATATATGTTGCATAGATAATAACACCTGTAACAGCCATCGCAAACCATTTTTATAATGTAAGGGAAGTTTTATGCCTGGTTACTTATAATACACACAGATATAAGGTATATTAGATGTAGATTATTTGCACTATATGTCAAAAGGTTAGTAGAAATCCTATAATTAGAGAATTAATTTTTTTTTAAATCTCTGACACCTTGTGGAAAAAAGGTATGATAATGTGAACACACAGCTGGTATTTCCATAGAAAAAGATGGAAAAAATTGGACACACGTGCAACCATGGTGACTTTAAAGTCACCCACACGCATGTGTGTGTATCTGTGTTTGTGTGTGTGTCCATGTATGAGTATGTATCTAACCAGTTTAGTCAGCACTTTGCTTAAAATGAAAAAGAAACTTTCTAAGATTTCTGATTTTAAAGGTTATTAAAATATTAAATCCTCACAGGTATACCTGTTTTCAGCTGTGTCATTTTCTCATTAAAAGTAAACCGGTTAATCAGTGCTAATTTCATGCGTAAGGATCTGTGGAGGTTCTGTGGAGCTGCAGTAAATTCATTATTTGGAAGGAAGAGGGTGGGGACAGCTGTAAGACGAAGGTAATTGTCATCTTGCATCATTTGACCTGGAGGTAAATTGTATAGCTTGCTTATCGGTTCATTTCTGGGAATTAACAAAATATTATCCTAAGCTTGTTATTTTTATTTTAGAAAATTAAATCATTATATTATATAATTTTTATTATTGCTACTATGTTGATTGCAATGAAAACTTAAACTGAAACCTTCCAGTGAAAATCTAATTGAGCAAACAAATTAAGCAGAAAATATGACACATGTGTGAATCTGCTATGAAACCAGACAGACTGTCTGTCTCAAACAGGTGGATTCAGACAGACAGGGTTCTTGACATCATAAACATCATAAAAATCAGAAATCAGCTGGATGGGCAGGGCTTTTAAACTACAGGATTGTGGCAGATGTTTAAGTGTACAGATTGGCAGGGGCTAATTGCATAGATCTCTGCAGAGTGAATGAAGGGATGGAGTTACATCTAAGCAACTCAAAACACATTGTGGAATTTTTTCTTGAAACCTACAAATAATTCTGATATAGAGTGATTATTTTTTATGGTTTAATTAATGAACATTGGGGGGGTATATTTATATGTATTGGAACTGCTGGTCAGTTAAGGGTGAAATTAGCCATCTTAAAACTTTAAGAATTCCTTTCCTCAACAAGCATCAACTATGAAAATCAATGATTATATAATTAGCTTGACAGCAGCTGTATTGTTAAAAATGAACAGTACGTATTCTCTCCATTATTAGCCTACACATGCTGGGTGTGTGATGCTTATTCAGTTTTGCACTAAAGCCAAAAGGGTAATGTGGATATCACATAATGAAAGCTATTTTTCTTCAGCTGCCATGGTTTGTTTCTTACCTTTTTTTCTATGTTGAATTGGAGTGTGTTTTGAAGAAATCTATTTCTTTTGGCAGCATATTTGCCTCAATCCAGTGTTTAAGTGTTTATTTCTTTTTTTTCCAGGTGTTGCCATATTTTTGTAGCCAAATGGTATTTTATTATATTTTAAATAAAGGATTTTATTCATAGATTTAAAAAAAACATCAACAGTTGAAACAGCCGTTTTGTGTGAACATTTGTAATCTGATATATTTATTTCAATAATATAGTTTTAGAAATATACGTATTACATATTTTTTCACATTAAACATATACAGGGATAAAATGTATCCTCATTTGAAAGAATATATTTATATGTGTACATATATTTGTGTGTGTGTGTGTGTGTGTGTCCACGCATGTACAACCAGGTTAGTCAGCATTCTGTAAACCAGTAAATCGGTGCTAATTTCATGCGTAAGGATAGAGATTCTGGGGAGTTACAGTAAATTCATTATTTGGGAGGAAGAGGGTGGAGACAGCTGTAAGATTAAGGCACTTGGCATCTTGCAATATCTGACCTGAAGCTATAGATAGCTTAGTAAAGCTAAACCATAGGCAAAGTTGAGCATTGTGTTTCGTTGAGTAATACATAAGACTGAAGACTTTGAGAACTACTGAGATATTGTTTTAAAGGTGTTATATAAGCCAAAACACGAGTATATATTGTATTGCTTACTTATTTATAAATACATACAAATCTAAATTATTTATATATAATAAAATACATACTTGCCCTGTGAAGGACTGGCGTCCCCTCCAGGGTGTATTCCCGCCTTGCGCCCGATGATTCCAGATAGGCTCTGGACCCCCCGCGACCCTAAATTGGATAAGTGGTTACAGATAATGGATGGAAAATACATACTTATTTTTATAGAATTTTTATTATTGTTTACCTATGTGGACTACAATGCAAACTTAAAGACCATTTCAGTACACATTTTTAAACCAAAGTTTTAAACCTTGTCCTTGTGGTATATTTTTACTGCAAAAAGGTGTATCATGAGAAAAATTAGTGTTCCAAAGACTCAAACAGGTGGATTCAGTGCAAAAAGCCTGGGTGTGGGTGTTTTTTTTTTTCTTTTTGTTTAAGGTGTTACTATTTTCATATTTTTGCCACCATAGGACATGTTATTATATTTAAATAGAAGATTAAAGTCATACATATAAAAAAAAAATTTCATAGATGAACACTGCAGGTTTTGTGTGTATGTTTGATTTTTGATTCATATATTTCAATAATATTGTTATAATATACATTTTTACTCACTTTCAACATGTACAGGCATAAAATATATCCTATTTTGAAAGAATAGGGTTATACGTGTACATATTTCTGTTTATTAGTTCAGCCAGCCAGGTGAGTCAGGATTCAGCTAAAAGTGAAACAGCGACTTTCTAAGAATTATTAAGACATCAAAGTTGAACGTGTGGCTCGGCCCCCTCTGAGTCAGCAGCTGAGGTGGAGAGTACTTTGGGAAGGCACGAGAAGTTCCATTGTATTCAGAATGATGATGGTGATGTCGGATTTTGAGTCAGATAACGTTGAAGTGTGGGTTGTGCGTGTCAGTGAAGAGACATGTACGTATGTTAATGTATGCTGGTAAATTGACAGTGGCGTTTAATACATCATTGCTTTAGGCAGTATGTCAGAGTGTAAGTATGCATTTAGGTCAGTGAGAGAGAGCGAGAGTCTGTGGTTTACTTCACTTTCTTCTTTAAAACATCAGCAAACCCATTACAGAGATGGTTTTATTTACTGCTACTTCTTCTGTATGCAAATTACACCCATGAGCAGTTGTGGTGCAAGAAAAGGCTTGCAATAATAATCAGCTATGTAGTACTCTTTGAGAAGGATTTACTCAAGGAAACATTCTTTCTATAGGTAGTTCCTTTGGATTCCTATGGATTCTAAATATTTGTTGCATTTTCATCCATCCCGTCCCTGAAATGAAAAGACCTAAAACATCCAAATTATGAGCTTCACAAACATGGAGTTTTGAACATGGCTTAAAAGTACATGAGCAGAGCATATAGATATAAAACATCTCTACAATCAAGTTTTCTGCTTGGGCCCCTATGGGGTTTCTAATATTATGCCAGCATTAACTTGACATGGGTAACTTGTGATTTAGCTTTGTAAAGCTTATTCTCCTTGAACAGAATTACTACAAAACAAACAAACTAAACTTGTGTAGCGCATGTATAGGCCTTTTGAAGTTTGTGCTTATACCAGTCTGTAAGGTTTTAGAGTGCGAACCTTGGGTCTAAAAGCAACTAAAAGCCACTACCAAGAGGTGCTAGAACCACAGTCAACCACTTACATGATATCATCAGACAGGGATGATCACAAGTGGGCACAGGTGCACTTAATTGTCTGCAAATTGCAACAACAGCTGCAACACACACACACACACACACACACACACATGTAGACACAGACTTACACTCAACTGCCTCTTTATCTTTTTATCTCAATCTCTTTATTTGTTTATTCTTTAAGATTTCACTCTCTTATCTGTTTTACTTAGACACACACACACACACACACACACACACACACACACAAACACACACAGAAAAAGCATTCCTACTAGACAGTTCGCTTGCTGCAGACAAGCTTAAACAGGGTTTATCCCACTGTCTGAGGTTCAGTGCAAAGCTACAGAAACAGAGCTACCATGACAAATGTGCCAGATAAATGCACAAGCAAAACATGCTAAAACGAGCCGGACACCTCATCGGCAGTATACCAGAGATGCACTCTACCATAACAGACTTCTCCAACTCCTTGAGCAGACAGACAAGTTGGTCCAGCTCATGCCGTCTAGACAACTGAAATACTCTGTGAATTACACTAACAGGATTACCTCTGTGTACATTTCTGTACATTATCCACAATTATCTGCAACATCTACCTGTTATACATAGCCGTGGATGTGGTTAGATGATGAGGGGTAGGATGTGTGCTTATATTAGAAACAGCTATTTTACAAATAGCATCATTCAAATAAGGGCGGCACGGTGGCGCAGCAGGTAGTGTCGCAGTCACACAGCTCCAGGGGCCTGGAGGTTGTGGGTTCAATTCCCGCTCCGGGTGACTGTCTGTGAGGAGTTGGTGTGTTCTCCCCGTGTCCGCGTGGGTTTCCTCCGGGTGCTCCGGTTTCCTCCCACAGTCCAAAAACACACATTGCAGGTGGATTGGCGACTCAAAAGTGTCCGTAGGTGTGAGTGAATGTGTGTGTGTCTGTGTTGCCCTGTGAAGGACTGGCGTCCCCTCCAGGGTGTATTCCCGCCTTGCGCCCGATGATTCCAGGTAGGCTCTGGACCCCCCGCGACCCTAAATTGGATAAGCGGTTACAGATAATGGATGGATGGATGGATCATTCAAATAAGCAGTCTCTTTTTTCCATATGGTCAGCATAGGCTCATCAGAGTAATGACTGCTTTACTTAAGAAAATAGTTTACACTATACTGCCATACACTCCCTACGGCCTAACAGTCAAACTACCAGTCTGAAAGGCAATGAAATGCCACTGACACTAATTTTCTTCATTGTTGAGGAAATATTTTAAATTGTATAAAATATTGTGTCATAATGCATACAATAATTATTAAGTCATTCATTGTCTGTAACCACTTATCTAGTTTATAGTCCGGAGCTGACGTAGAATCACTGGGCGCAAGGTGGGAACACATACTGGAGGGGGCACCAGTCCTTTGTGGGGCGACACACATTCACACATCACTCACACATTCACACCTATGAACACTCTTGAGTAGCCAATCAACATATATTTAGATTTACCATATCAGGATTCTTATTTTATGGCAGAGGTTCTTAACTTGGGTGTCTCAACATGGTCCCAGTAGCTTGCAAGAGTTGTTATAGAATAAATAAATAAATAAATAAATAAATCAGCAGGAAGCAGGAAGATTTGTTATAAATTCTTATTGCTATGGGAAGAAATGACCCCCACAGTCCTCACTTAAGTTGTCAGTCAGTCTTCCACTTAACATGTTTCTCTGTTTGTCCACTATAGTGTGTATGGTGTGTATATTATAGTATAAATGCTCATGCCCACTTCATCCCAATTATTTGAAATATTTACCTTGCATCAAATTCAAAATAAGAATATATTTTCTAGAAAAAAAAAATTCTTAGTTTCAAGATTTGAAATATGGTATTTGTGCTATTTTCAGTTAAATATTTTATTTAAGGTTTAAATGGTTTGCACATCATTGTAATGTGATTTTATTCACATTTTGTTCAGCATTCCAGTTTTTAACATCGTTAATAAAATGCCAATTGAGTCTGAGCTCTATTCAGTAACATTTGGGATACATTGAAATAAATGTAAAAATACACTTACCCAATGTTTCTTCTGAAAGCAAGGTTTTATTGTTCCCCTTTGCTGCAGTGACTTCTTTAATCCTCTAGGACAGCTTTGTACTAGATACTGGGACATTTCAGTGAGAAATTCATTCATCCAAGTCAACATAAGGGTTTTTTTATTTACTTGTTTGTTTTATTACATTAAAATCACTCTTATCTGGATGGTGTTCTATATCTCTAGTGAATGTAGAGCCCAGTGCTTGAGGCATTTCAACTATCTAGCTGACACTTAACATTCACCAAGTGAGCTTTTATGTCCTTAGGCTCAATGTCATATCTTGTTTATAAGCATTTTGCAGAGAAAAAATACCTCCTTGAATTAATCATGTTTAATAAAAATTACAAACTTGATTACTTTCGGCATTTTTTATACTTTAGCGTTCTTGCTGCTCTAGATGTTGAATCAGTAAAGGTGAAAATAACGATGGTAGATTTTCATAGATGGTGGTTTAGATAGAAATGTGTGTGGTGACACAAGAAGTTTCACTGCAGCGATTGAACACTGTTAAAACAGCTTTGTTTCTATATGTTATCTGCCTATTATCAGAAACTCTTAGGTATGAGCCTTTGCCTCGGGCCAGCCACAAAAAAACAACAAAAAAAAAACAAACCCATAAAACTCTGTCTTTAAAGGGCTGGAGTTAAATATAACTTGTGCATTCATTCTTTAATTACAGTTTTAAAAATGTACAGCTTTGTGATTTATTTTGGAAAGGTGTAACATGAAAAGATTTACATGCAAAAACATACACTTTTTTAGAATACCTCATAGTTTGTGATATCCATTTACCATTACATTCACCATAATGGCTACTGGAGCAAAACCTTGTATATCTCTTTTTGTGTCTTTGTTTTCAGTTGTTTTAGCTATTATTATTATTATTATTATTATTATTATTATTATTATATTTAATTCATTTATTTTTAATTTTTAACATCATTAGGAAACTCCAGCTGCCATTACCATATTGAGGACCTAAACAGTGGCTCACAATGTCTTAGAATAAAACATTTCTGCAGTAATTTCAAAAACAGTGATGATATATAGATGTACGATTACAGACTGGAGGCCATCTGTCATCAGCCTCCCTCTACCCCATTCATCATTGATCAGCTACCCTTCAGTTTGTCATCTCTGAAAACACACACCATGAACCACACACACACAACATCAATGTATGAGTGTCATTTTACCCTCCTGCCATCAGCAGCTCCGCAGGCTTGTTCAAAACAGAAAACTTGCAGCTGAACTAGTCTGTCTAGCTCAGTGTTCTACTTTTGGACAACGAGTCATTAAACTGCCAACATCAGTCTGACTTCACAGAACTGTTAATTTGTCTTCTTTACCAATTAAGAAATGAACATTTCAGTGATTTGTTTGTTTGTGGGTTTATTTAGCAACTTGTGGCCACTATATAGTATTTTGAGACCAAAAAATAGTATTTTGAGGCCACTAAATAATATATTGAGGCCACAATATAGTATTTTGAGGCCACAAGATAATATTTTGAGGCCACAAAATAATATATTGAGGCCGTGAAATAATATTTTGAGGCCACAAGATAGTATTTTGAGGCTACAAAATAGTAAATTGAGGCCATGAAATGATTGTGCACCCTGACAAAACTTGTACAAACCTACACTTTGTTCCATCATTTTTGTTATTTGATTCTCTTCCATATTTTTCTCCTGGATAAAGTTCTCTAATTCACACTGCTTTTCCATGTCATCCATGAACCTCAAGGCAATGTGCATTAATGTTAACCAACGGCAATCCGGTGTTAGACTTAATCTCAAAGGTTAGTTGTGTGGTTGATCAGCTGCTATGCCAATCAAATTAGTGTGCGTTGCAAATGCAGGTCCCTTGGTCCAAGCTTCAAAATACTATTTCATATATATATATATATATATATATATATATATATAATATATTATTTCATGGCCTCAATTTATTATTTCGTGGCCTCAGCATATTATTTTGTGGCCTCAAAATACTATATAGTGGCCACGACTTGCTAAATAAACCCACCATGTCACCTTAGGGGCTCCGTAAAAAGATATTGGTGGGTGCACCATCAATTTAGAGAAAAATGTTAGACTGCTTTACACTCATTTGGCAGACAATTCCTATTGAGCCTGTTGACCTTAGGCATATGTGCAGTTTCTCCAGAGCAATCCATTACAATTCATGGTTTCTAAGTAGTTTATAAAAGATGTGTGTACAACTTAATGTCTGTGTTAATAATGGGTGCACCTTATGTCGCTGGATGTCTTTTAAATATACTTCTGTGGGTTGTCCAAAGCCTCTGAACTGCCTTGATGTTTGAGGACCCCTCCTGGCCCTAGTGACAAACGGCCCCACTGGCCCTGTAACCTCCAGTAACACTGTTGTATTTTATACACTGGTACTAATTTAAAAGTGCCATATTGCTAGTGATCACTATGCAAAGAGCTGTTAAGTTGTGGTCATATGGTGGTCCCTAAAATGAACAAATTGTAGGTTTACAGGTAGTGATTGTAACTTATCTGTTGCTGCACAAAGTGCACATTTAGGTAGGGATACTTCATAAGATGATCAGTAAATATACCAGATAAGTTCAAACAAGTACACAGCCTCTAAGGAGCCATGAGTCAGTCACAAGATCCAATGGGCCTCAGATGCTCAGATACAAATTTATTGCAGATGCATTACTTGTTTATATCAATTCTGAACATATTTTATTTAATATGTAATTAACACGTAAATATAAGTGCATCTGATCAATGCCAGTTTGAGTGTGTGAGGGAGGGAACAAAATTGCATGTGTAAGAGATAGTGTCTCAACATTATTCTCTCTTTCTCTCTCGCTCGCTCTCTCTCTCGCTCTCTCTTGCTCTCTCTCTCTCTCTTTCTCACTCTCCCAGCGGAAGATTCTGCAACGTGGAAATCCACTGCTTTCCCAACTATAAACGGACACGGTTAGCATAGGTACTCTCAATCTCTCTCTCTCTCTCTCTCTCTCTCTCTCTCTCTCTCTCTCTCTCTCTCTCTCTCTCTCTCTCTCTCTTCTCTCTCTCACGCACACACACAAGCACACACACACACACCTTATCATCAATAATTTTGTTTATCTTATATTAATAATTTAAGCTTATATGAATATTATTTTACCTTACTTGCAAGTCCAGTGCTCCATATTTTGACAAGGTACTTTGGCTCTGATTTTCAGTTTGTGTCTGAGAACTCTCTCTCTCTAACGATTTAGAATAAAAATAGCACTGTGTTTGTTTATGCCACATGTGAAGGTTCCCATTCCACTCTTTTAAATATATATTTGTTGTACATTTGTTTTATGTAAATCTAAAAATTAAAAATGCTTTCATTTCATATCTTTTAGTTTTATGTGCAGTCTCAGCATATGTGTGCATCTTCATCTTTGCTTGGATGAAATCTTGGAAACATTCCCATTAAGATGCTTAGGACAATGATGAATAATTTGGAAAAAAGCATCAGGAAAATCTGTTGCTAAATTCTAAATTATCTAAAGAAGAAGAGTTGGCATATTTTTTTAATAATGTTGATGTATTAGTTATTAGTCTAAAATGCAGATAATGTGGGAACGTGACACTTGTTTTTTTTATTGTTTTAATTGTTGCATTAACTCTGATTAGAAGTTAAGACTGCTTGGAAGAAGGTTTGTCCTGGCAGTAGTAGTATTGATAAGTGTGTCAGAGAGGCATTTTTATGCAGTAGATTTTCTTTTACCTGAAAGATTATGCTGATGTAAATGTTAACTCTCATGCATTTTATGCGTGTGAACACTACAGTTGCAGTAGTAGTGTGAGGAACTTCAATGCAACATCAGATCAGAGGAGGGTGGATGCAGTTCTGAATCAGATACTATCAACAATTCTAAAAAATATACAGATACCAGTTCTGTTATTTTATTGCTGATGTAAATTACTTTTGTATTTCAACATGATTTGTTTTCTATCCATCAACTCTAGTTTAGTAAGAAGGGCAAAGCCTTGTAAACTCATAATCCACCACTGGTAGTTTATGTGGGTTCAGGTTGGAACTGAGTTCAAATTTTGCTGTACCAGTCTTGGCTGAAATCCGGTTGAAATGTTTATATTATCACAAAGCAGAATAAAAGGTAAGATGGTAAGTAATTGGCAGTGTAATTCTGTGTATGTATGTGCATTTGTTCAAAAAGGCCAAAGAAGAGAGGGATGATGTCTCTGTGGTGTGTCAGTATGTGTGTGTGTGTGTGTCTGTATATGTGTGTGTCCATGTAAAGCCAGGTGTGTAAAGCTTCCGCTGTTATGCTCCTATTATTTAACCTGTGGTGTGTGTGATCTGGACGCAGATAAGCCACCAAGCATTCACTAACAGACGCTTGGTCACTCGCTCTCACTGTTGCAGAGGGAGATAGGTGCTCGGCAACCACAGCCCCCGGGCCAAAAGCCCCACCCCCACGGCCACAGGAAGTGTGGGGACTGATAAACAGCCGGCACTTCCTCTTTCTGCTGCTCTAACTACCAAACCAGCAGCTTCCTCACTTTACACCATTACATAATCCTCACCTCAGTGCTCTCTCTCTCACACTCACATACACACTGTGACTCTCTATCTTTCTTTCTCTCTCCCTCACTCTCTCCCCCCTCCTCCATCTCTATCTCTCTCTCTCTCACACATACACACACACACACACATGCTCTCTCTCTCTCTCTCTCTCTCTCTCTCTCTCTCTCTCACACACACACACACACACACACACACACACACACACACACACACACTGAAGGTTAAAGTTTAGGGCACATCTTGGTTTCTTTCAAAATGTTACGCACAGTGCTGTAACAAAGGAAAGGACATACTAAAAAACTAATGTAATGAGATTTCATTTTGCTATTTTTACATTTTGGATCATTTCTATTGGTCCATCCATCACAAAATATTCATTGGGTTTGTGAGGGCCCTGAACACCAGAGTCTTTGAAAGGCACTTCAATGTCAAATGTTGCTGTGCCCCACTAAAATCATGGTGGTGAAAAGTAAATTTTATCCTGGATAAATGAGCACAATTACAGGGCACACTGTGCAAATTCAATACAGACACTACATTTCCCATAATGCCCCAGCATCTTTCCTAACACTTAGTGGCTAAGTGGCTTTTTTTTTTTTTTTTTTGTGCAGAGCACATTTCTAAATATAAAAAATCAGCTGTGCAACAGACAAGGTAATGATAGTGATATATTTTGGTTACAGAGATTTAAGACCATATAATCTACTAAAAATACATATTCAAACTTTCTGATATTCCCTGCCCACAGAAAATATTAGTAAGAGTAACATGACCCAACATTACTTCTCATGATAATGGTTATTTTGAAGAATGTCGTTTATGAATCTTTCAATTCTGGACATTGTCATATTAAATTATAAACTGCAGACTGTAACTATTCAGAGTTCTGTCACATTTTCAAGAATGTGGATACAGATTTCCTCTTATTATAGTCAAGTAGTATTTATGGTGCTTACAATAGCATTTATTAAAACTGTATATAAAACAAAATATTTATTTATAAGCTGTTGTTTATTTTTACATTCAAGTTAATACGACTGGGGCATTTGAGGTGGCTAAAAAGTGTTTTGTGTGTGTGTGTGTGTGTGTGTGTTTGTTGGAGAGGTGGGGGGGTGTTAATCAGTTCAAACATCTGCTTGTTTTAGTAGAAAGATTTAGGTTTTTGCTTGAGTACAAAAAACTAAAAACGCTAAAAGTTGACACTTTAACACTTGATCCAATCAGAGCCTGGTGTTTATGTACACTTTCTGCACACTCATTATCTCTCACCATTTTTAGCTCCTGAAGTTTTCACGCAAACGTACTTGAACGGCTTACATTCCAACAGTAAACAGACTACAGCAGAGCTGATGAACTTCCTTATCTGATGTGCTCTTACTTACATAGAAGCACAAAAATGAAATGATTAGTTGAACACATACACTCATATATGAGGATCATTAATGGGAAAATGCTCCACCAGCCAAACATCAAGCTTCTCTCCATAAAGTGGAACAAAGAAGAATGAATAAACATGACACCGTCTTTCCATGTACATTTGCATCAGCTAACATATCTGCATTTTAAAGATGCTTGATATTGAAATATAAATTAGCAAGTATCCTACTTAACACAGCTTTGTGCTCCTATTGATAACTCTAAATTTTGATTCATTACCTAATGTTTTTATTAACGGCTTTATTTTTTCATGTAACTGAGCTTTAATTCAGTTATGTCGGTTTGCAGTCAGTAAAGTTTACCTCAATGATTGGCCACATTAAAGTTAAGTATACTAGGCCAGGTATTATAGGCTTCAATAGCTGCTAATGACTGCAGAGGCTGCCAGTTAAATTGAATATAAACTTAATTCCCCACACTGATCAGCAAAATTTGTAATTTCTGCATAGCATTGACCTACTTTGGTTTGATGTATATATGGTTCTCCTGATGGTTGTTTTTAAATGTGTACACATCTATCATTGACGCTAAGCACAATAGCACCTTATAGATTAGTTAGATGTGAGTGTGTTGCAATTCCTAGTCATGACTAAAGGAGTATGCGAGAGTGAGAGTGTGTTAGTATATGAGTGAATGTGTGAGTATGTATGTGAGAGAGTAAATGATTAGTGAGTGAGTAAGTTCCATGGGGTTTAAAATTCATGGAGTTGGGGTTTGATGTATATTAACTATGTAAATTTGTTAAATCATGAATATGACATCAAAACCCATATCTCCAGAATTATAATTGTTCAGATATCTAACCTGAATCTGATATGAAAGTTAAAAAATGAAGTTAAAAAAAGATTAACTTTAAAAGAAAAGCGTAGTGTGTATAGCATGGCTTTGTTTTTTCAGACTGCCGAAAATCTGTTCTATTAAAGCCTGTTTGAACATAGTCAAATAACCTCCACTGTACTCTTCCACAAAGCGAACAAGATAGGCACACTGCTCAGCCACATGACACACACTGACCACATGCAGTACACACATACAGTGGACCCACAAGTTCTCACATAGCTTTTCTGATTCAAGAAATATGGAGCCAAGCCTTGATTTATAATAATATAACTTTCTCATAGTTCCTCTACTAAACCAGAGCAGCACAAATACAGAAAAATCTGTCTGTTCTTTTCTTTGGCTTTACTTTGGCTTTATATTTATTGTGTATCTGTTACTCGTTTTGGACTTTCATACACACCTTTCAGAAAACTGACATCTAATTTACATTACAAGATTCCTGAGGATATGAGCAATTCTTTTAAGAACGGAAACAAACACACACACACACACGCTCACACGCACACACACATACATACATGTTTTTTTAGCAATGTAAGGACATGTCCCAGACCATGCTTTTAATATCCAGTGATCTAGTGTGACAGTCATTAAACAATTATTTCAGTTATTCATTTTTAGCCTTAGGAAAAAGGAAAACACACAGAAACTCACGACTGAATATATATATACTGTTATAAAGACACCTTCAGCTTCTTCGTTAGATTCCCAAATGTCCTTCTTGTATTTATTTCTTTTTTATCAGAAATGGCATCTTATGTCAGTAATGGCACCCACAGAGTCAAGTTTCTTCTCCTTGGTGTATTTCTTTTGTTTTATTTTGCAGATGAATAAGAATGTATATTTCTACTACTATATTACAATATTATTATTATTATCATTATTATTATTTCATTTAATTAATTATTTATTTTTTATGTTGGCAATAGTGTAGGGTCTGGATTCCTTCATTTATCACAAACACTAAAGTCAGTTTTGGTCTGATAATATATGAAAACAAACCCATACACACACACAGACACACACACACGCCCACACACAAACTGGTATCAGGCAGTGAAGGCGTAGTGCTCCAGCTGTTCTCACAGTTGGACTATTCGAAACAAGAGCAAAGGAAAAGACAATCTTTCTGTCGGTTTTTCATTTTTTTATGCAGCCCAGCTCCCTTCCTCTCCTCCAATAGCAATATTTATATAGACATTCATCCAAGGCTGAGCTCACCTTTTGTGTTAGCACTGCCTTGTACACCAAGAGATCTTTCGGTGTATATGATTAATTATGATAAATAAAGCCTACTTATATTTGAAAAAAAATATGCTAGCATAATTGGCAATCTGGATAGTTTTACTGTTAATGATATAAAAGGTACACCATTTGGTTAAAGGAATTTGTAACAGTGCAGTGCAGTTACAAATGATATGTAGGTGGGGGGGGGGAGAGAGAGAGAGAGAGAGAGAGAGAGAGAGAGAGAGAGAGAGAGAGAGAGAGTTTATTGGTCTAACACAATCATCACAGTGTTGTATCAGATTAACTATTTAAAAGTACAAAATCAAAGGCCAAACTGTTTGTACATTTGATGTAGATTTATTCATTTGACATTTATACAGTAAAAATTTAACACATCATTTTGATTTCTAGTAAGAGCCATTTTGAATAAAATTGGATAAACCTTATTTTCTCTGTCACATCCCCTCAGTCAAATGTACATATGTTCAAATGTTGTTTAAATCTGACATTACATAAAATTGGTGACTTTGATCATACATTCATTGTTCAATTGATTAACTGGCTCCACTGACCATAAAGATGCACTTTGTTACTCTGCATATCCTCATTTTCACTATTCTTCACTGGTAGAGTATCCCACAATAACACCAGAGAGCAGGTATTATTTTGCTGGTTAAACATTCTTGGCACTGCAGTGACACTGATGTTAGTGCATGGTGCTGGTAAGAGTGGATCAGATAAATCAGTGCTGCTGGAATTTTTAAATGTTGCTCTCTCACTGCCCACTCTATAATATACATTTATCTTGGTGATTCACTTTGCAGATGCAAAGTCAGAAAAGTAGCTCATTGTTTGCTGAACAGTATTTTAGTCATTCTCTAGTCTTTTACCAATTCCATTTGCCTGATCCACTTTTTGCCTTTTTTCAGCTCAGCACACACTAACATACCACCACCATGTAGGTGTCACAGCAGTACTGAGAGTTATATGCCGCCAAAATACTACCAGCTTTGTGGTGGTCTTGTGTGGCCTGATAATTCAAGAATTAGGTAAAAAGGTGCAAACTCAGTATTCAAAGCAACAGATGGACTACAGTCTCTGGTTGTGGAGCTACAAAATGCACCTATGTGAGTGGGCAAAGTGTTAAATGTTCTGGCTCATCAGTGTATCTATACACAGTACATGTGGAAAATGCGGAATACTGATCTGGAGAATTTGACAGATTGATTTGGTCAAAGCACAACACCGAAGGGTCAGGTGTTGGGTCACATTGCTAGGCTTTGCTTTCTTCTCTCACTCACTTCATGTAAGTCATTTTCTCAAAGGTTTAGTCTTTCTTTTTTTTCTGTGTGTGTGGGCTCATGTTCATTAGCATTTGGTCTCCAGCATATTTGCTTATGAGTGCACTTGTGACAGTGATATAGCAGGTTTTTTACATGTTCTTTACTCTTATATTTCTTTCAAACTCATACTTTCTCTTTTAGGCCCGAAAAGCATAAAACAATGAATTTGTGGCTTACTCTTCTCCATATACACTCTCACACACTCTGTTTCTTCCTCATTCTGTTTCACACTCTCTGTTATTCTTATACAGTCTTAAAACAGAAGTAATGGTAGCACAGTTTTAAACACTAGAAACAATTACACAAAAAAAATCCAAAAAAATTAAGCAACAAACCTCCAGTGTTTTAAGGTTTGTATCAAATAGTTTCGCATAAAATAAAATACAGTAAAATATCAAAAGACCAATGAACAATATACGATTATAATTATTTTTAATAATAATCACAGTAAACATTTGTTGTCCAATGTAATGGTTGTTATGTACTACAATGGATTTACCTTGACAAAATCATTCACTTCAGATTGTCAATGCTAATGAAAACAGTTAAATATTAAAACTGCATTCCATAAGATGCAGTAGTGTTCTTGAGTGTGCATGGGGAAATGAAAGGGAAAAGTGTGGAGGCACGAACATCCCTGCAAAGGGCTCTGGCTGGTTTTCACATTTATTTATTTGGCTAAAATTTATTTGGCTACATCACATGTCTTTGCATACACACAGTCTCTGAAAGAGGATACGGCACCTTTTGCTGCCGACTGGCTGTGTCATCCCTAATGGTGCTAAAACCAAATGCTGCTGTGAACATACCAGATAACAGATACCAGAACAGCAAACTCAGTCTTTATCTGTTATTCAGTCTTTATCAAACCTAAGAAATGTGGAAAATTACTGCAGAGAGATTGCAAGCTTGCACATACTGGACAAGTTCATTTAGTTGGTTAAAGACAAGTAACGATAGTTCATTTTGATGTAAATCATTGCAGCAAATCCAGTAAATGCAAATTTGACATTTTGCTATGGTTTGTTTGATTGTAGTTTTTTTGTTTTTTAATATACAATTAAACTGTTGTAGGCCCTTAAGTATATAATTCTCGTACATCTTCTGAAGCTATTTCCTCTTTGACTACTCAGAATCATTCACTTTGAAGGAGAGAGCACCACACAACTCACGTTTAAGTTTCTTTATACAGACTCTGTGACATTACAGTTCTTACAGCTCTTATACCAAAATCCCCCCAAATTTTGGAAGACCCCTAATAATCAAATTAAGAATAACGTTTTACACTTTTAAAATGTATTTCTTACATTGCCACAGCTCTAAATGAGGTTTAACATTTTTCTCTTTTAAGTTTATTGATTTAAAGCTGGAGAAGGTGATTTTGTAAAAAACAGCATGTAAGCTAGTTTTTGAAAAAATGTAACCAAAATTTGAACCTCCTATACTGAGCCCTTCTTCCAAAGCCACTCCTCTAAAACACAAACACATGCATGGTAAGTCTCAGAGAGAGAAGAGCAAAACGAGGTGCCTTCAAACACAATCCACCTACCTCATGTCTTATTCACATGTAAGAAAACATTCAACAGCTAAACAGATGTTCACTCTGGTTTGCCCTCTGACTCCATCCAACCTCTTTTTGTTTGAAAGCCTTCTCTGGCTGTCCATCTTTCTCCCTCCATGTGTCCCTCCATGCCACGTGTACATAAAGGAAGTCTGATCAGAGTAGCTCTGAGGATGATGTAGTAGACAGGCAGGTAATCTTTAGTTTCATTCAGTCCAAATGAAAATACTGAATGTGGTTGTTACTGTTCTATTTAGCAAAAGAATCTGATTTTTATATTTTCAGACAATTAGATTTACTAATTGCTATCCGGATGTAAATAATATTCCAAGAAATAAAAAAAAAAAAAAAAAAGAATGAAACATTTAATGCCACGTATTTGATACTCAATAATGACTAACGCTGAGCAGCCTGCTAGTAGGTCATTAAAGGCAACTGTGCTTGAACTCTGCCTGACATTGCTTGATGTTTTCAAAGATCTTCATAGATAATTCCTTGTTTTTGATGACGGTTGCCCTACCAGTCACTTTATGCAGAATCACAATGAAATAACATTTTTGCTGATAAGAGGACTGCAGTGGTGGTATTGTGAATGTGCGACCTGCATGAAAGTAGAACATACAGTTAGCATGTATCCAAATAAATGTACATTTTCTTATGTCTATATTTACTTACTTGCTAGTGCTTGTATATCATTTAATACTCTTTTACGGAGCTCTAAGCTCTAATCTTCACTATGGAAGAATAAAGTCTATATGTATTATGTTTGCCCCCTCCAGGGTGTATTCCCGCCTTGCGCCCAATGATTCCAGGTAGGCTCTGGACCCACCGCGACCCTGAATTGTATAAGCGCTTACAGATAATGAATGAATGAATGAATGAATGTATTATGTTTACATTTCCTTCATTCATGTTCCCTCTATTTGATCAATATGCATCTAAACTTGGTTATTATTTCATCCCTACAAACTGAAATTTAACTATATATGTGGACTGTCTGCCTTGTTGGTTTAAATATAAACTTAATACAATTTACCACTTTCTGAGAGAGTCATTCTCATGATTTCAATTCTTTAGATGGTCACGTTTATTTACATACTGTTCTGTCACATATTTCCGTGCTTCAGTGTCATGTAAACTAAGAAAATATGTCTAATTACTAAGGTCTCCCTTTCTCTCTCCCTCAGTTGTAATCCAGAGCATGGTTGGCAGATTTTTCAGTCTACACATGTATATATATATATATATATGACCCTATATTCAAACATAATGAGAGGGAGAGACACAGAAGGCAAAGAGAGAGAGAGACAGACTGAGAGAGAAAGAGGGGGAGAGAGAGAGAGAGAGAGATCCGTAGCTGTCCATATGCTTGTAAAGAAACCTTTGCTATCAGTCAGTCAAGGCAAAAGTAAAGAAAGAAAAAAAAAACACCTTCCTGACACCTAAAACTGACCTCGTTTAATGTATTCTTAGTCAATGAGTCACTCTGACTGCCTTTAGAAAGTTCTCCCATGCTCAGAGAGAGAGAGAGAGAGAGAGAGAGAGAGAGAGAAAGATGTTTTTGGCTGTATTTAAGAGCACTTTAAACAACACTAATATGTGATAAACAGAACGAGATCTGATGGGTTGAACCTGGAACTCTCTCTCTCTCTCTCTCTCTGTGTATCTCTCTCTCTCGCTCTCTCTCTCTCTCTCTCTCTCTCTCTCTCTCTCTCTCTCTCTCTCTCTCTCTCCCTCAATCTCTCAAACACACACACGCAGGCACACACACACAAACACACACACACACACACACACACACACACACGCATAAACACACATCTCTATGTGTGTGGTTCCTGTTGAATAATGCTACACTGCTGTAAATATTACGAATTAAATTATTGCCAAAAAAATTCGAAAACTTAAGGGCCACTAAAAAGCAAGGATGTTTGTTGTAGCTACTTTCTGCTGAACTCCTTACTGAGGAACTAAACGTCTCAGACATTTGTTGCGCTGGTTGCCTACCATGAAACTTCCTGTAGTGTACCACTGTCAGCCCACAGAACCAGGGTTTTCTTTCAGTGGTAAACACAACATATTACTCATTATAGCCCAACTGGGGTAACTAAATCTGTTAATGTTTACATGCTTTTGAATGTAAGTTAGTTAAACCAGAGTTATTAAACCAGTGTATACAGTGTTTGATGGCAATTGTAAGATTGTAAAAAATAGATTACTCTGGAGCAGATGCTCATGACACCATTCTCAGTGCCAACTGTTTGCCTGCAGGTGTAAATCCCACCAGCCCTGGGCAGTGGAGCAGTGCAGTGTTGAAACCCCATCCATTACCTTTAGAATAACTTGCAGGGGTGTTTTTGATGTAGAACTAATGGCTTAACATCAGCACCTGACCTCATTCAATGCAAGATGAGCAAGTATCCAGTAATTACGTTATGATAATTACAAAATAATTCCAGTAATTACAAAACTATGCAACTCAAAATGGACAACATAGACTAATACAAAGTATGTCCAAATATTTTATAAGGTTATCTTGTTGATTTGTGAAAATAAGCCACCATGTTCTACAGTAACAGTTTTGGTAGTTGCCATAGTAAATGTATCTACTCCTCTGGGAAGGCACTAGATTTTGAAACATTGCTGTGAGGATCTGATAGCACGAAGCCAAAAGAACATAAGTGAGATATAGGATAAGTAATGTAGGATGATTAGTTCTGGAACACAAACACCACATCAGCTAATCCCCAAGGTAGTGGGTGGAGCTCTAACAACTACATAGATAGCAGTTGCAGAAACAGCCAAGTTTCAGGGAGATATAAACCCTTTCAGATGACACCTGACATTGAGCATGGTGACTTTCTGCTCATGTGCAGCTACTCCTTAATTTTCTATTTATACTTCATAACTTTGTGTGGATATTTTACAAACCCTGTGTCCACAGTGTGGACAAACAAGCACACACAAAAAAACCCCACAACTGCTTCTAAGAAGCCTTTTCCCTTCTCATAAACAATGTGGCTCATTTTACTGGAAGGGTTTTATCAATTAACATGTACCCATAAAAAATAGCTCTGTGAGTGTGTCTTGGAAAGTGTTTGTAGTGGTGTCTTATCAGATTATAACGGAGGTGGATTTGGCAGCTCTGAGCTTCTTTTGTTTTTCTTGGATTAACAAAACAAAAAACGTTGTGATTAGTGCGCGAGAGTCAGTGATGCTATCGCAGGCTTGTGATGAGGGTCTTGGAGAAAATGTTTGAAATGCAGGACTCAAATTATGAAGAACACACACATGCACTTACACACACATACACAGTGTGAATAACCAAAGGTTCAGGAGCCCTGGTCAAATGTTCTATTGATTTAGGTCAAAATAAGGACATATTCTCTATATAGTACAACCTCTGGATATTTTATTACATAATTACTGTTTACTAAATATTTATTTAACATATTAAAAAAACATAAACATAAAAAAATATAAAGAATTGTCTTATATATCTGTAAAGGCTGGAGACCAGCATGTGGTAGGGCCAGCATCCCAGAGTGGGAGAGACATATCAGCAAGTGTTAGGTTGTACCTTCAATCTCATCCCACCTGGCTTTGTCAGGGTTGTCGTCAAAAAGATTCTGAAATTGCTGACATAAAATATAAAATGATGATTACAAAATTCCATAAGGAATATGCAGCTCTGATGTCAGAGCAGTGATGTGAACCACAATAAATTAGCAGCTGGGGACAAATATAATTTCAGCTCCTTAATTTTTACAACCAGTGACCTACATTTGTTAACAGTGTGTGTGTGCGGGTGTGTGTGTGTGTGTGTGTGTGTGTGTGTGTGTGTGTGTGTGGGTGTGTGTGGCCAGGGGTGGGGGGGTGGCGGGGGCAATCGGGGTAACACACTTTACGTGGTTCCTAAAGACAAAGCTCTGGCAGCGTCTCGTAGGTCTCGTGCTTCGCTTGCCTCCTTCACACGCGCCAGCTCTGACTCTCTGTGAATTAACATTTGCTGACTTCAATTATGACTGCATGGGAATTGTTCTTGTTTTGGACCTGTGGCCACATCTCTGAATCATAAACTTCCAAGGAAAAAAGAAATTAAGAACATTTTGAGGATAGTCAGAATTTGTAGGGGGGGAATCACCATATTCTGACCTTATCTTTCACCATCTTAAAATTCTCAGTGAGAGATTTAGACAGTCTTTTCCAACTGAGCTATTTACGCACTGTTGGCAGAGGAGGAGATGTACTATGGAGTACATTTTAGTACAAAATAAACTTCTGATTAATCTGTGATGGACTGCCACCTTGTCCAGGGTGTGCTCCTACCTTGTCCCCATTGGTACCAGGTAGGCCTCAGACCCTGATCAGGAAGTGCTTACTGAAAATAAACAAATGAACAAACTTTGTAACACCAAAATATAATTGTGTTAGACAACATTTAATGCATTAAATCTGTTTTAAGCTCAAAATGCATAACATTGGAAAATGCAAGTATAGCTATAACATCATCAGTGTCAGAACCCTGTATATACTAATTAGTCGTTTCACAATAGAAAAAGGAATATATTCTTAACATGTATTAAATGTAAAGTAAATATTTCTTTTAACATTTCTGGCCAGTTCTGTTGGTTTATTCATCATGAATACAGACACCTGTATGCCCAGAGATTCCCAGTAAATTTGCCCCTGCTTTTATGTAGTAATGGTTTCTAATCTAATCTAATAAACGGATGGATAGTGTACAGTGTATATAACAGGTAAAAATGACTATAACAGTAAATTGTGTTCAAAATGGCAATGTTGCATCATTTAAAGCAGTACATTTAGTACTTTTATGTTGCCTAATATTCAGCAATACACTATGCGATTACATAGTCATGCCACATAAATAAGGATGTATTGCTCAGTGTGTGAATCCACTTAGGCATTTTGGAGAACTGGTTTATTGCCTCATTTGTGAATCACACAATCAAGTAGCATTCTCCCAAAACAGGACCAATAATAAGAGCCGTGATGTCACACTGAAAGAGTAGCTGCTAATGAATTGGAGTTTTTACTTGTTTACTCTAGGACTAGGAATCAAAGTTTTTGGCTCTTGAGCTGTTGCTCAATTGCAGCAATTTTACTTTTCAGTGAGAGAAAGAGAAGT